>NC_029791.2:124638595-124644637 GCF_000816755.2 Arachis ipaensis | reverse complement strand
TAATATTTAAATTAGTCTTTAAAATTATATTTGTACTTTAATATGATTCTCAAAGTTTAAATTTACTTAATTTGGTTTTCTAACTTGACATTAGTATGACTCGCGTTAGTCTCAAATAACAGTTACACTGGACTTTTTCTTTGTGATAATTGAAACTTTTTAATTTAATTTATTTCTTAAAAACTTTTTAAAACTCTTAAGTGAAATTAGGATTAAAATTTTAAAGATTTCTTAAAAAATAAATTGAAATAAAAAATTTCAATTAACACATTATTAGATAGCTATTAAAGAGTTTAATATGGTGGCTCTCAGCTCATTTTAACACGTCGTTAATCATTTTATAATGAAAATAAGGTGAAAGACTAATGTGAATTAAGAATGTTAAATTTTAGACTAAATTAAATAAATCAAAACCTTATGAATGAGACTCAAATATGAGTATACTTTAGAGACTAAGTTAAATATTAACTCAAAAAATAATATTCTTATTATAATATACGCACCACTAATTAAGGGACACAAATGAATGGGTGGTCACAATCTGATATATCGATTGTCCCGTATTGAAATATAAATAAAAGAGAAGTCATATTTTGACAATCAATTTTATTTTGTGTATATTAAAATCAGTTACTAAAATTAATTATTTGTATAAAATATATATTAAAATATAAAATATTTAATAAAAATATATAAAATAATATATATTTATATATAAATATATAATAATTAATTTAGTAATTATTTTTATGTGCAATAACATTTTTGAAAAAAAAATAAATTCTTAACAAAAAAAATTTACATAAATTATCATTTGTACCCATAAAAGATACATATGCTGACAAAATGTACCCATATAAAAATAAAACGACAATTATAATCACGGAAGATGGCTTTCGTGTGCCAAGAGTATCCAAATATTGGTTACACAATTTGGCATATGAAAACTATCTTTCGTAGATACAATTGTCATTTTATTTTTATATGGATACATTTATCAGCATTTGTACCTTTCATGTAATTTATTCAAAAAATTTGGAATATTTGAGGGCTATAAATGGGTATGGGGCATGTATAGAGCCGACAAAAAGAAAAGACGTAGGATTAGAAGGAAATAGAAGATGAGTGTCTCACTATCATCGATTTCTCGTATAGGATCAACGCATTTATTTTGATTGCTCTTAAATTTGTTATTAAACTAAACCATTATAATCTTAATCTGTGATAAAGGCTACTTTTTTATTCTGTTTTTTATATTCCTCCTTATTTTCGTTTTTCGTTCGTTCCTCCAATGGTTTTGGGCTTCAAACTTTGAATTTGAAAAAACCACGAAGAAAGTATCGATTTTGAATGGAGGAAGGGTACCCCACAAGCAAGTTTAAGAGGGTGTGTGTCTTCTGCGGCAGCAACTCCGGCAACCGTGAAGTCTTCAGCGACGCTGCGATTCAATTAGGCAATGAACTGGTACACCATTTTCTCTTATTCTATTCCCCAATGTGGCAAGTTCTCTGTTTTCCATTCTTTTCCGTTTAATGCATACCATGTGTTTGTCGTTTAGAAACCGTTGTATTCTTTCAATGCTGATATGCAGCAAAGAGCACTTTTTTTCTTTTATGCTATTTTGGGGTAGGTTTGTAGTCACATGTCTGTTTTTCTTTATATAAGCTAACAACTTTTTATAGATGCATTTATTGCTCTGCACGGGAACAGTGGTATGTATAAACTTTTATGCATTTATTGATGTGAATTAATTACAGGTTAAGCGGAATATAGACTTGGTGTATGGTGGGGGCAGTGTTGGATTAATGGGCTTAATATCTCAGAGGGTGTATGATGGAGGATGCCATGTTCTAGGGTATGCCTAAAAGAACTTCCTTTTGTAGTGTTTGTTATTGCTTCTTTAGCTGTGTAGTTTCACTGATATGTTCTCACATTGTCTCATACACAGGATCATTCCAAAAGCTTTAATGCCTCTTGAGGTATTTGTTTTATTTTTTCTGTCCATATACATTTACTTAATCAAGTTTAATACTTGTTTATTTCATTGGGATTTTTATGGTGATTATTTGATTGCCATTTATTAAAGCTAAGCCTTTTCCAAAGACTTAGTTTAGGAATTTCTCTTCTTGCTTTGTGGCAGGACTGGTGAAATTTGGTGGGTTGTGATAATTGTTAGTTTCTTTGTAAGTTGTTGTTGGTTAATTTGACAGATATCAGGTGAAACAGTGGGTGAAGTAAGAATTGTTTCTGATATGCATGAGCGTAAAGCTGCAATGTCTCAAGAAGCTGATGCATTTGTTGCTCTCCCTGGTAGCTAGTTACCTTAACCTCTACAAGTCTTTTAAAAAATAATTGATGGTTATATGTATTATTGTTTGTGAATGCTACTAGAGGTGTTCTTAAATATGCTTAAACTTGCTTTATTTTTGGTGTTTTGGATTATCTTACTAACTACTTAGGAGGATATGGAACCATGGAAGAGCTGTTGGAAATGATAACTTGGGCCCAACTTGGGATTCATAAAAAACCGGTGAGCTATCTTGATTTTTTGTACACAGCTAGCTTATTGTTTTTCATTGTATAGTATAAAAAATCCTTAGTATATTAATCAAATTTTTAACTTGATATCTTCACAGGTTGGTCTACTGAATGTTGATGGTTACTATAACTGTTTGCTTGCACTATTTGACAATGGTGTTAAAGAAGGATTCATTAAGCCGGGTGCGCGAAATATAGTTGTTTCTGCTCCATCAGCCAAAGAACTTATGATGAAGATGGAGGTGTAACTTCAACTTGCCAATTTTCAAAGGATGCATTAGATATGTATACATGCAAATTTGCATTCAAATTTTTTAAATGAATCTGACTCATCTTTGTTGCTTGGTAGATCATATTAGGACATGATAATAATTTGCAGTCAATTTGGTTTTGTTTTGTTTAAGTGTTGTCATTCAATGCCTAAATAAAGCTTTCACATATGACTCTTGGCATATATTCTCATGCATTGTCAAAAAAAATAAAAGACTGTACCATATTTGTTGATTGGGACATGGCTTCTTTTTCTTCCCCAAACACTTTGCCGTGTGTTTGTTGTCAATTTGGACTTTGATGCTCTTGTGTTGGCACTTTCAAACATGAATAATAGGCTTATTGGACATTTGGGTTTTTCAGAATCTCCAAATGAGTTCAGTGTTTTTTTTTTTAAAAAAAAAGAAAAGAAAAATTAGGACATTAGAAATGTTCAATATATATTGCTAACTCTCTCCTATTTTTTTTTTCCTTTTTCAGCAATATACTCCTTCACATGAGCATGTTGCCCCTCATGAGAGCTGGGAGATGAAGCAATTAGGTAATTATCCAGGACAAGAAAACTCAGAGTGAAAGGTTTAATCATTGTTATTAATGATGGAAGCTGTAAAGGGTTTTTCTCCAAAATTGATTTGTGATGTGATTCTTCATCATTTAAGGTGTATACAACAGGTTGTGTAGATGGGGCCATAAATATTACTATGTTACTATATGCACTAATTTGGTTTCTATAAACCCCCTCTATCTTCTGGAGAACTTTTTATTTTTAATATTGGAGTAGTAGTGGTGTTTTTTTAAAATGTGGATTGTTGGAGTGTTATACTCAAATGTGGAATCGTGTAACTAGAGAAGTAGAAATTGGACCGTCCGATTTATTAGAGGTATAGAAATCGGACCGTCCGATTTCTAGAGGTACACAAATCGGACCCTGGATGCCGAAGGCGTCCTTGGGGTGATCTCGTAGTTCCTACGGGGTGGAGACGATGGGGTCGGTCCATGGATTTTCTTTCCTTTTGCCGCATTTTGTTCAAAGGGTTGAAGGGAGATAGTGCATCAAGTTGTTCGCAAGGGCCAACTTGATCCTCTTCCCCAGGATTCCAGATGAGGAAACCCTAGGAGAGCTGCCGACTCCAACTACCGTCCATGTACGATCCCTACTAGATCTGACCAACTACCCATCCTACCTCCTCTACGTTCTTGACAGCCCATTTTTGTCTCAGTAGAGTCTTTCAGTGGCACGGTCCGATTTGTGTTAAAAAAAATTTAAAAATTTGAAGTACAGAAATTGGACCCTCCAATTTCTATACTTTTCACAGTTTTAAAAAACACCAAAAATTATAATGTTAAGATATATCACCACTTATACTTCCATAACAAAAAAAATTAGCCTCTTCTGGAGTGCTAGTATGTGTCTGCTTTTGCACCTTTGCATCATTTACTTATTGAATGGTCAATGGAATTATGAATCACTACTGTGACATAGTCTTATCTGATTTTTTACCTCACTCATTAAAGGCAAAAGTACTTTAAAATTGAAAGAGATGATAAGCATTTCTTGAGCAGAATGTCACTTGTGCGATGCAGGGTGGCTCCACTATGTAGTGCCTTAATTAGACAAGATAGTTGAATTGAGGACAGCCTAGACTTTTTATTCCAACCTTCAGACTTTTATAATTTCATTTCAGGTGCCATCAAGAGGGAATTTAAAGCTTATTCTCTTTTTTCCTTTTTTTAACTAATTTAGTTCAAGTGTCATTTCAAGGGTGAACGCCTTTCAAAAATTTTAATTTAAAACTTTAGGATAATTCTAAATTACGTAATAAATTATTTTTCTACTTTTTTCCCCCTACTGATCTAATACTATGCACAGGGGAAAACTGTGCAATTTGATTGAACAATCTCCTATATGGAGTTCAGAAAAAAAAAAAAGAAACACATACATGGTGTGGGTGTGACAAGATATGGGACCAGTGTGCAATCAATCCTCTATGACTCTAATATATCATGAACAAATCATACTAAGTGTATTTCAAAAATTAATTACTAAATTAACCACATGTATAGATTATCATTATATACAACAAAATATTATCCTACTATATAGAATCGGCTATACGGATCAAATGACGCTATTAAGTCTTATCATGTATTATATCTACAATAAGATTATTAACAAATATATTTTTTTTGATCACCTCATATATGATCTTTTTAAGTTTTTCTTTTACCATTCGCCATCTATTCACTTTTTATCTCATCTACCTTTTTAACTGGGTATTTTATTTATCTTTTTTCTACATGTATAAACCACTAGAGATGAGATTCTACTATTTTTTTTACAATAAGCATTACTCTCACTTCTCTCTTATATTTTTATTCTTTATTTTGTTCATATGTGAATGGCCGCTCATCTATTTTAGCATCCTCGTCTTTGCTACACTTATGTTTATGGTAACCCTTTGCCGCCCAAAATTCTGTTTTATACAATATAGTCGGTCTAATATCATGGAATAAGATTTTCCTTTAAGTTTTTAAAGGTACTTTTTGTCGCATATAAAATTAGACGCATTTCACTATTTTAACCAGTCTGTTTATATCCGACGTTTTACATTCTTTTCAATTTCTCTATTATTCTTTATAGATTACATGTTAAAATAAAAAAATACATATTAAAAATAAATTAAATAATACAGATTTATACAAATATTTATTTGGTGATTAATTTTTTTGTATAGACATACTATTCTTATTATGAACTTATCCAAAGTGCTAGATTTGCTGGTCCATTAGTTATAATTGAATCTTACAATATGTAGAAACAATTGACCAGTTTAAGCAGAAACAATTGTTGGTCTAGTGGTTAGCTCACCAGTCCGCCTTGTGTATGCAGCAACCCATTGACCAACGACAAACCCTTAAATAGAGCTCAGTACCGCAGCAGATTAATCACATGCCGAGTTGGGAGATACGAGAAACCAAAAGATATATATATATATACGCAGAAAGAATTACTTGGCATGGGCATGTTTGAGAATTGAGAGGGGTAACTGCATGCATGGGACATGGATTCTCAAGGTTACGGTTGTTTCCATCTGATCAGTAGTCATTCCATAACAATTACTTGGCTCTTCCACCGTTGTCTTTTCCAGGTCCCAAGGGGTAATAATAACAAAACAATATTATATGACCAATAAAATTGATTATTATTTATTAAAAAAAATACTAGATAAACAA
>NC_029791.2:124632527-124638580 GCF_000816755.2 Arachis ipaensis | reverse complement strand
ATTATTTTTGTAATCAAATTCATTTAGAATTTTTTTTCTTCTTATGTCTTTTCCTTTCTTTTTTCTTCTTCAACTAAATTTATAGTTATCAATTTTTAAGCTATTGGACTAACTTGATTGATCTTAATTATCAAGTAATTTAATCATGTGGCATCATCGATATATTAATATTTACTATTTAGCCAATTTTAAATTTGGATAAAGTACTAAATTGGTCCCTACGTTTGGACGTAATTTTGTTTTGGTCTTTAAAGTTTAAAATGTCCTATTTGAATCCAAAAAAGTTTCATTTAGTTTTAATGTAGTCCTACCGTGAGGTCAAAGTTAAATAATTAACGGAATATCCTACATAACAACAGTACAAGAATAAGATCGATAATCTAGAGAACAAGTACAAGCTTCAGAGACACAATATCAACCGTGATGCATCAATAGATTTATTTATCATTCTCTTTAGTTCTATAGAAAATATTTCATTTCAATTGCAAGAAGAATGATAAATAAATGTATTGATACATCCATGGTTGATTTTGTGCCTTTGTTCTCCAAATTGTCGACCTTGTCCTTATACTGCTGTCATGTTCCATTATTTATTTAACTTTGACCTCACAGTGGGATTACATTGAAACTAAATGAAACTTTTTTGAATTCAAATAGAACACTTTAAACCTTAAAGACAAAATAAGATTACGTTCAAACGTAGGAAACTAATTTAGTATTTTACTCTTTAAATTTTAAACTCTAAATTTTAAAAGTGTTAATGGCTAATATTGACCAAAAAAAATATTAGACTCTGACATTACAGGTAATGATATACAAAAAGACAAATTCTTTGGTATCTATAAATTTGATATTGAATTTGCCGAACTTACCTTTAATGATAAATTTTAAATATTTTAAAATTATTTATTTTTATATTTTTTAAATTAAATATTAATATTTGTCCTTTTTTAATAAATTAAACAACTATATATAAACACCATAACAAGCACTGTACAAAAATATGGCCGAAGAGTGTCACTTCCATAACCATAACATGGGGCCTTACTGCCAGTTACCATTGGCCCAGGTCACGACTCACGAGTGATGATGACTCTGTGGTTGCTTCAGTAACCAGTAGTATGAGGTTGTTTTTGCACTATGGACTTTTTCTCACTACAAGTGGTTCCCGAGTCCCTAGTCTCTGTCATGGTGGACCAAGTGATTTGCTTTCTTCACAGTGGAGAAAATGCTATGGCTTCCTTCTTCTTAGGGTGGTTCTTCTTAGGGTGGTAATATGTACTCTACCTGCGGGTACCCAACCCGATCCCACCCGTTAGGATAGGGTTGCCAATCTGATCCGCAACGGGTAGGGTAGGATGCGGGTAGGGTTCTCGTGCGGGTTGAGTTTCAACCCTATCCGACCAACCCGCACTTTATATATATTTATATTATATATTTATATAAAAATATGTTTTAAGTGGATGTTGAATTAAAGACCTCTCACTAAATGCAAAAGATCCTTAACCACTAAAAAAAATTATTAATTGATAATTTAATACTTTTTTTTTACATAAAAATCAGTTCTATTTTAAATTATCTTATATAAAAATATGTTTTAAGTGGATGTTTAATCGAAGACCTCTCACTAAATGCAAAAGATCCTTAGTCACTAAAAGAAAATCATTAATTGATATTTTAATATATTTTTTTTACATAAAAATCAGTTCTATTTTAAATTATCACCAAATTATATAATAATGTTGTATATTTTTTGTAACCCGGGAATAGGGTCGGATACCCGCGGGTTAAGAGCGAGTAGAGTTAGGGTTGGAATATTCTCAACCCGCGGATAGAGTTATATTTTAGTATCCTTAAGTCTAAGAGACCCAATATCTTAGTATCCTAGTCTTCGCTCGAAATTAATAAGGTATTGAAGCATCTTTTCTTTTTTATATATAGGGTTATATAAAGATGAGACTCCCCAAGTCAATAATAAAAAACATTGGGAGTTCGTTCTCTCACTTTGACTTTGAAGAATGAAGAGAGTTCATGTAAGCTATTCAATTGGGCCTTTCATAGCACGATGGAATTTTCTTTCTTCTTTTCTCAATGGCGTGTTTGTTTTCTCTTTTTTATTTCTTTAAATTGCTATTAGTTGTGACGGCTTTCTTGGCTATGCATATACAATATTTGAGTAAAATTAACACAAGGTGACATGAGAAAATCAACGAACAACTCTACCTTAAATTGCGTTAGCTAGAAGGAATGATCCTTGAAAATTCATGCCCTCTGATGAAAGAACCAACTATACACAAAATCAACCTACCAAGCCAACCCCAACCTCCCATCTTTCTTTTTTTTTCTTGTTGGGAATGGATGAAGGATCATTTTCCAGCTAACTTCAAATCAAGCTTTTTCTTTTGAAGTTGATGATAGTAAATGATTCAACGTTGCTGCTTGAACGACAGCAGTCGGGCTTGGTTCCTTGATATGGGATGTCCCGGCTCTTCGAGTGCCATAATTCTTAACACGGCGCGAAGGAACTCTAAGAAATCTCACCAGCCTTTTTGAACCCACAAGTAAAACCACGCCAACAATGATAAGCAGCCTGCAGCAAAATGTTTCGGATTAACTTGCTTCTGGCTTAAGATCATGAATATTCACATATTGGGAGAAATAAGAAATACAAGATTATTGATAAGTTCTCTATGTAAAGTTATTCAACCTAAACAGAAAAGAAACTTGGACAAGAGATTAACTGAAACAAGAAGTGCTTGTAATAAACAATAAAACTAATGTTAGTTCTAGCAAATGAAATGACGAACTCTCAAAGACCTTGGAATGTAAGGGGAAAAAAAGCACAAAGCAATAAGGCAGACAACTTATATTACCATCCAAGAAGAAGTGCGAAACGAGCTTTTGGGGCTGAAGGGAGTCGCTCGCCTAAAGCAAGCATCCCAGCAAGTACACCAGTCAAAATTGATGCCACAGCTGCACATGTAGAAACTATAATAGCCCTCCCATGCTTTAGGCCGCGTGTCTACATGGTGAATAAAATAAATACAGTGATGCAAATCTGAAAATGGCAATGCAGCACTTAGACATGTGTCTAGACATTTTGACTGAAATTAACACTCATAGGTTGAATTCAAATGTCAATTAAGCTTAAAGTGTGTAAGCATTTTGCACAAAGTAGATGGCACAAAAGATATCTTCAGCATACCTGGTAGAATAAGCCTGCACCACTAAAGAATACACTGATGATGATGCACATAGGAACCAACAGGCTGGGGAAACCTTGCTCCAGGAATAAAAATCCCATCTTTGAAATTACAGAAGCCATCCTGCATTTAAAGGGTTTACAATGATCAAGTTGTATTTGCTAGCATAACGTAGTAACCCCCAATAGAAACTAACAATTCTAATTGAAACCAAGTCTAGACTTCACTAATGAAAATTTCAAGATATTTTAGATTCTTACTATCACCATTATTCTCTAAAAAGTAACAGTATAAACAGAAGGGAAGTAACAGTACCCAAACAGAATTCCAGATTCCAAGCCATATATGATTTCCTCAACAACATCATATTCCATCTGTAAGAATTAAGAATGTAAAGTCATGCATGGGTAAAAATGACAACAAAGATATTTAAATCACCAAAGGGATAGAAGAGGTTATTTTTGATAAAATATCAATTGTAGAAGAGTTCAACATTGTTATCTAAATTAGTAAGTGACTAAATCAAATACTTTGTCTAATGAGGCAATATATGATCTGGATGTCAATGTTTCTCACACTAATATTGCATCAAAATTAAGTTCTATAAAAATAAAGGAAAAAAAAACATGTGAATTTGAAGCTTCTAGAAATGAAAAAGGTAAATTTAAAAGGTAATATCATGATGACAAAATAAATTACCATCTCTTGTTCTCTGCGATGACGTTTGCATATACGAAGCCATGCATTAAGTAGTATCTGCATAAGTGTTTCCAACAATTAACATAACGACTCTATTTGGAAGCTAGTAATATTACTTTGTTGCGCAGACATCGTAACAAAAATGCATTTGGAATTTCCAACATACTACAATAATGCCGTCTTGCTGGCTTCGAGGAAATTCAGTGCTTAGTGGAAAAATCATTTCAAACACAAATGTTAAAAATAAGATGATGCATAAGGCAGGGTACCTACAAACAAGATGAAAACGACAAATGCCAGCCACGGTACACATAAAATGGATAGAGCAGCAGCCTCTTGCTCCTCACCTCCAGCACCAACTCCTAAATTTTGAAGAGCATATCATAGTTAAAATATTGGACATGAATCACATGTGATAAAACAAAACATTTGATGAATTGAATCCATTAACTGATAGCAAACTTAATTTTATCAGCATATGGATAACATAAATGAGGAATTTGAAACTTACATTACCTATTGTGCCAAAACCTGCCAAGGTAATGCCAACCCAATCAACAATATTCATGACTTCCTTAAGATAAAAATGAGAAAAGATTGAAAGAATGGCCAGTCCACTGCCAGAAACTGGTTGGATAACAGAGACCTATTTGGGAAAACACCACCATATTTTATCAACTTGAGGAACCTCAGAACAGGATTAATAAGAGCATGCATTATACATGTTAGAATATAATTAGGATAAATTAGGATTAATTAGTATTATTTAGTATATCTGAATAGGATATTACGTCTTTATTATTACGATTCTCTTAGTACCTATAAATACCCTTTCATATTGTGTCTTTCATATTGTGTCGAGACAATTTGAATAGACAACTTGATTGTACTAAATAATACTAATTGATCCTAATTGATCCTAATTATATTCTAACAATACACAACAGTATGGCAATAAGAAATAACCCCCTGAAATTCAGAGTCATGCTTTCAATTGAAGAAAACTTCTCTTATAGGTATTGGTATTTTTCACTTACAGGAGCTAGAGAAAGTGCCCTTAACATCAACAGTGCCCCAATTATGTCCATAAGAAAACCTATCAACCAGGTTTTGTTTGAAGCATATGCCTTTATGACCTGCAAAAGCCGAAGAGCAATGTTAATCGCTTTTAATCAGTGACTCCCTGTGGTTGCATAAGCTTGCATGAAAATTTAAACAAAAAAAAAAGGATCTTGAAATTCAATTCTCTCTGTTCAAGTTTTCAGTTTCACCATTCCAAAAGAAACTAACAACGCAAAATTGTAATGTTTTCGAGCTACGGCGAATTGAGAGAGAGAGAAACAAATGTGCATGCAAATGTTTGAAATGATATTGGTAATGAAAAAGAAAAGAGAAGAAAAAAAGGTGAAATTTTTGAAAGGGAAGAAAGAAAGGGACCTTGAGCTTGAAAGAGAGAGGGGGGAGAATGAGTGTGCCCTTCTTCTGAAGGATCTTGCCGACGTTGTTGCCGGCGGTGGCAACCACCGTCAAAACGATAGATTCCCACATCTCTCTTCTTCAGCCCTTTTGCCCCTTTTCCTTTCTCTGCTCTCTGCAAAGTGCAAACCTCTCTCTGCTTCGCTTTGTTTCACAGCGCTTTCTTCCATTGACTTGCCTTATTAATTCATGGATTTCATTTAATTACATTTTTTAAATGGTGAAAACTCACTTGAAATCGACTTTAGGTAAAGTTGATATTTGAGAGTCGTTAGACGAAAATTTAATTAAATTAATTAAATTATCTGACTGTTCTCAGATATAACTTAACGTGAAGTCAACTGCACCTGAATTTCCATCCTTTTAAATATAATATAGATGTGAATATGAAATTATGAATATAGATATACATTTAATTATGTTTTTAGTCCCTATTCCTATTCGTATCAAAATGGATGCTTTTAATTTTTTCCTCTTATTGTTGTAAAATACAATTTTTTTTAAAAAATTTAAAAAATGAGTGGAAAAAATATTAAATATATAAAATCATACTTAACAATATTAATTGAAATAAAAAATTAAAAAGATTTATTTCCTATTTGAATAATCAAAATTTGGTAATTACATTTGATTTTTTCCTTTTTAAAAAAATTGTTTATTAAAGAAAAAATAAAC
>NC_029791.2:124628431-124632448 GCF_000816755.2 Arachis ipaensis | reverse complement strand
CTAATAGAATTATTTTTAAAAATTTTACATAGAATTTATTAAGATTTTTAAAAATTTTAACAGGTAAGGGGCGTGTTATAACACGTGGTAGCATCTTGGCCAACATGTGGGGGCGTGTTGGACACATGGCAACATATTAGCCAACACGTGGGGAGCGTGTTGAAACACGTGGGGGGTGCTAAATGATTTCCACAATACTGTAATACACTTCAAATATCAATATTCAACCAAAATACCATCTCTATTTCTATATTAAAAATAATTTCTTCAAATTAGATTAGATTTTTTTAAAATTAAAAGTTTTAGTCATAATATATCTTCTTTTCAAATTAGAGATACAAAAGCTTTAAAGTTCATTTTTTGTCAAAAAAAATAAAATTGGGTTTAGGATATAATACCATAATTAGTTTTCAGTGAAAATAATTTTTTTTATTTTATTCCAAAATAAATCTGTTAAATGTAGGACAAAATAAATAAGTTTTTTTTTTAAATAAAATCTTTTTTATTTATTTGTTTATTCTAAGAAAATAGAAAAAAAAATGTATTTTTTTTGACAAAAAATGAACTTTATCTATGTCTTATCTATTAAACACAATTTTATATCTTTGTATTTCTGTTTTAGTATATGTTAATAAACGCGGCCTTATTTCTATAATTTTGAGTGACGAGGCACACAAAGTCACAAACTTTAGCCTCAAAGTGGCCATGACATTTTTGCTTATTTGGTAAGGACTAAAGAAATGGTGGGATTTATAAGTGCTGTTCCGCTATTTTCTTGAATAAAATATTTTTTTGTAAAAAAAAATAAAGAAATGGTCTTATTTACATTATCATTTATCTTGCCTATTTATGTTGTATTCTGTCCCATCCCATTGCTTACTAGTTACTTCTATATTTTTAAGATGGAACAGAAGTCTAGATTCCCTTAACAACAATACAAATGATTAATAATTAAGTGGAATCAGAATCACGGTATTGGTACAAATAGAAAAGAATAGTTTTTTGAGTTCAACTCTGTTTCATGAACTAGAAACACATTCTAAATAGAAAATTATTACTATTTTGATTTCATTGTATGACAAGCATTTTATAAACACCACAAGATGTCTTTTGAAAGTTGTCTCTCAAATATAATACAATTTATTTAACTGAAAGCAAAACCTGCCTAAATATTAGGATGTACATGGCCGGGTGAAACCGAATTTAATGTGATCTAGACCCGACTCAAAATATATACAGGGCCTATTTATTGGACTCGAACCCGGCCCTAGACCCGATGAAACCTATATACTTTCGGCCACGATTATACCGGATAAAAACCGGGTCGTTAACATTATATTACCTTGATACCTTCTTCTAAGCTAGCATGTGAAAATATCCAAATTTCCAAGACTCCAACCATTATTTGACATGGTAAAATTCACTTAGAAAAGTATAACAAGAACCAACTCTTCTCTAAAATTAAAGCATAATCATAATCAATACTAATATTGTCTAATAACACCAAATATTTAAATCAATATAAATAACACAATATTATGCAATAGTCTAAAATTTTATGCATTTTAAACATAAAATATTAACTTATAGTCTTATAATAACTAATAACACAAAATATTAAGGTTTACAATACTTAAATTCCACATAAGAATAGCCATCATCTATCACTAATAATACAAAATATTAATTATGTATGATGACCGGGCCGACTTCGGGTGACCCGAGCCATAACCCAGACCCGACCCAAAATAATGACCGGATCTATTTTTGAGACCCTTACCCGACCCTAAACCCGATAAAATCACACAAAAATAGCCCATAAATTGTTCGGAGCCGGGCCGAGTCTTCGGCCCGGACCGAGCCATGCACACCCCTACTAAATATGCATTCAATAGGTCAATTTCATAAGGTGAAGCACATTCTGGAAACCACGTTGAGCCAATGGTAAAAACTAACAAGAGTCAAAAGCCATAATCGGAAAGTAGAAACAGAATTAAGAAGGTTACAGATTACAGAACACTTCAATAAATGGAAAGATATATTCTGATCCCTCAGGATCCAACATGATTTAACAGTCTATCTAACATATCAACAAAAGCTTTGACTAACTCAAGAAAACCGATCATAACCCATTATTAATTAGTGATGAATGATGATTAATCTGAAAGTTCTTACAACAAACTTAAAATTTGTATACAGAACTTTAAGCAACACAAACAATAGGACAAAGTAATTAACATTTAACAGTAGTACCTACCAACCATAAACAACCTTGGAGTACTTGTTCTTAAGCCACCTAAAACTGTTTCTGAGGGAACGTTTGACTTTTCCTTCCACAGAATACATCTTATAGCTAGCAACCCTCTTCTTCCTCTGAAGTTCAGGATCACCAAAGCTCCAAGACTTGGAAATAGAACCTGAAATGCTTTTCCCTTTCTTCAGCTTCAAGTCCCTATTATTAACACCACCTTGAGTTTGAACATATGAAACACTATAGCTCCTGAAATCATGAGGAAGAGGTCTAGGTGCACCATAGTAGCTATCTATCTGCATCCTTTCCCCATTTGCATAGGATCTTGATCTCTGAAACTCCCCCATTAAAATTCTGCAGGAGGATTGAAGAAAGGTTTGTTTTTTTTTATCTCTTGATGAAAGACCAAGACTTTATGGAACCCAAAAAATGTTATCATAATTTTGAGGAACAGTGGTTATGTGGGGTCCAATGAAGACTAGAGGAGCTGGTCTTCTATGTCGATGGCTGCAAGCAAAGTTTTAACTTTGAATTTTATTCTAGATTTTTATGTGCTGCTAATTCCATACATTGTTATTGAAATAAGCTTAGAAAGAAAAAAATGTGACAGATAATTAAAAATAAATAATTCAATCAAATTGAATAATAAACAATTCTTGGCGTGTATAGTGGGGAACCATTATTGTTGAATGGGGAAGCTTTTAAAATTCTTGAGGATTTTTCTTTTTTGACTTAGACAAAAGGTGTATTTTTGAGACTATGGACAAGGATTCCGAATATAGGACAACCTTTCTGTCACGAATTTCGAGCCTTTTTCACAGGCTCAAGACAATAAACAACCGTAAAAGTCTTCTTTAACGGGTCCGGTTTTCAATCATCATAGTTTTTTACTTTTTTTTAGTGAAACAACTAAGAAAGTAGTTTTTGGTTGCCCACGGTATCCTCCGACCCGACAGGTTAAGGATTTATCCGTCGCGGATTGGAGTTCCATTTAAAGGTTTGCAGCTGGCCAATGGGTTACTGCATGCATAAGGCGGGATTTAAACCCCCGACACTTATTAAGAAAGTAAGCACCCATCAAACCAACTTGAGTTCATCTCCCATGGTGTGTTTGAGAAGGAGATTGAAAGATACAGATTAAAAGACAAAAATCGAGAGATAAAAATTAAATTAAATTTTTATATTATGTTTGGTATAAAATATATTGAATTGAGTTATTTCTCAGTATTATATTTAGTTTAATCGATACTGAGAGATAGATTTAAAATTTGAAAAGTTAATTGAGTATTTTCAATAAAAAATGTTACTAAAATTTTAGTTTTGGTTTCTAGAAATTTCAATCTTTGTATCAGCGACTAAAATTTTAATTTTAATATTTGATCACCAAACACAATAATCAATATTCTATCCTATTCCGTCCTATTCCTAGTTCCGAAAAACAAATACAACCTAATTGACTTAAATAAATTTATAATTTCCTTTAAATATTCGTTTTTTTCTTTTAAATCTTATAAAAAAAATTTTGGTTTCGGTACAATAAAATTTAAAAATTTACTTTATTAACTGCAGTAAATTTAATGTACTGTATTAGTGTATTGTCGCGTTAGTATTCAATCTATTACATTAACATTTAACAAAATAAACTAACGAAAAATATTATAATAAAAATATTTTAAATTTAACTGGACCCAAAAAAAAAAATTATAGAGATAAAAAATATTTAAATTATTCTAATTTTATTAAATAAGAGTAAAATTATTATCATA
>NC_029791.2:124623873-124628406 GCF_000816755.2 Arachis ipaensis | reverse complement strand
TATTATCATAATCAGAGGACAAAATTTCAAACTTTAATACTACACATTCAAATTTTTTGTTAATGGTTTAATTCAGGATGCTAGGACAGGGCGGTTTGCATTCACCAAACGAGGCTTAAATGTGCTTACCTTATTATATAGTTGACACTTGACAATTATTATCATAAGTTCATAATCATAATGATCGTTACGCTATTAATTAATCACGTCCAGGCTGTGGTCTTAGACCACAGAATGGTTCTAATTTCTAACTATTAAGAGTTAACACATGCCAGCATGAACTGTATTTTGAGGTACTGAGACAGAAACTGAGAGACTGAAATTTAGTATCGTATTTGTTAGTTCAGAAACTAGTATTAAAATTTCTGTCTGTCTCTAAAATTTCAGTATTTCAGTACTTCCAAAAAGTAGGGACACAGGAGACTGAAATTTTTAGAGATTGAGACTGAAACTTTAATAACATTTTATACCTAAAATACTTTCATTTCAATTAATTAATTTCAATTTTACCCTTTGTACAAATTAAATTAGAATTTTATTCTTGTCTCAATTCCTGTCTCCCATTTTGCACCAAATAGATACTGAGATTTATTTCAATTCTTGTCTCTTAGTCTCTGTCTCTCAGTCTCAGTTTTTCCGTCTCTGTCTCTCTACCAAACACTACCTTAAGTGATTAAGGTATAGATTACTGATTTTCACACTAATGAGAAAATCCAAATAGCAGGTATAAATGATAAAAGGCTATAAAAGCAGGACATTTCCAATATAAAATTAGAAAATTTCAACTTTACACAACCATCCCTCATATGTTTAAACAAAACTTATATGAACAGAATTACAGAATATTCAAATCCAATAAGGCTAACACCAGATATACAAATAAAACCCCAACAAAAATTTTGCAACACAAGCCAAAACTAGGAAGAATGCTCATTTCTCTTCAAATCTTGCTACAAAAGAAGGGGCCCTAGATCATGAAAAACTAAGTAAAGACTGCAGCATCCATACTGAAAGCAAAACTGATGAAGCATTAATCAAATCACAGGAGATCAGCAACATTGGCTGGAAGCTCCTCAACCACCACATTGTAAAACTTTTGTATGTCAAGCAGCATCCTTTCAACCTCCCTTGTCACAAAATTGATGGCAACACCCTTTCTTCCAAACCGACCGCTACGACCAATCCTATGGAGATAGTTCTCTGGCTGTGTAGGAAGGTCGTAATTAATCACAAGTGAGACTTGCTGAACATCAATACCACGGGCCAAAAGATCTGTGGTAATGAGAACGCGAGAGGACCCGGAACGGAATTCTCTCATGATGATATCTCTTGTATTCTGGTCCATATCTCCATGGGTGGCCGAAACAGTGTGATCACGGCTGCGCATCTTGTCTGTCAACCAATCTACCTTGCGTCTGGTGTTGACAAAGATAACACTCTGGGTAATGGCCAGAGTTTCGTAAAGATCACAAAGTGTCTCAAGCTTCCATTCCTCCTTCTCAACATTGACAAAAAATTGCTTGATACCCTCCAAGGTGAGCTCATCACGTTTCACAAGAATCCTCACAGGCTTATTCATAAATTTTCTTGTGATCTCCAAGGCTTCCGGAGGCATTGTGGCAGAGAAAAGCCCGACCTGTATCTTAGGTGGCAGGAGCTGAAAAATATCATAGATCTGGATGGGAGGAAAAGGGAAAAGAAAGGTAACATTCAGAAAAAACTTTGAGGGGAAAAAAAAAGTTAAATACAACTTAAAAGTACTTAATATGTTTCCTATTGGACATGCAGATAATACCAGTGCAGTGCTAACCAAAACATATAATTCTTAAAATGGAATTTGGCAAGCAATAGATCTTCTCATCCATGAAAACATGAAACAAATAGGAAAATTAGTTTCAAATAACAATACTGGCTGAAAGTTTTCATCATTTGGCAGATAAAAGGATGATACATGAAAGAAAAGGGAAGCAAAGACACTGAAAGGCAGTAACAATGTTTCAGCAGCCACCTCATTACAGCAAAAAAATGTGGCAATAATACAAATAAAATCACTGAATAGTATTCTTATGACAAAATCTTCCTCTGCAACATCATATCGATAGAACAAAGCAATTAAAGAGAGCATCATATGAAAGTAAGTGAACCTGATCCTTGAAACCTTTAGAGAGCATCTCATCTGCCTCATCTAACACAAACATTCTAATGCTATCAGGGCGCAAATACTGTCTTCGCAGCATGTCAAATACACGACCAGGGGTACCAACTACAACATGGACACCACTCTCAAGGATACGTTTATCTTCACGAACGAGGGTCCCACCCACACAAGTATGAACCTTAACCCCAAGATAGTCACCTAGTGCTCGCATGACCTTCTCAATTTGTTGTGCAAGTTCACGAGTTGGAGCAAGAACCAGAGCCTGGCATTCAACAAAGCTGTAATCAAGCTGCTGCAAGATACCAGAGCAAAACGTAGCAGTTTTTCCAGTTCCAGATTGTGCTTGCTGAATTACATCAAGTCCCCTGATGAAAGGCACAATCCCCCTTTGCTGAATTGCAGAGGGCTTCTCAAAACCTTTCCAGAAGTTGCACAATATCATCAAGAATGCACAGATCCACATAAATAGAAAGCAATACAAACTAGCATTCGCAAGCAGAGTTTAGAATTAAATTACACTAATGCAATAATCTACATACCATATGCATAAATACCCCTTAGAAGGTTCTCCTGCAATCCCATAGCATCGAAGCTGTCATAGACTTCGTCATAAGATGTAAAGAATTCCTGTCCATCATCTCCTAGTCTGGCCCATCAACATACCAAACCGAGAATGAGCACATAAATATGGCCATCGCAATAATGCATTACTTATAACAACAATAACGAGACTATGAAGAAACTCTCATAATGAGGAGTGCTAGGGTGCCAGCACTTTTGTTAAATTCTGGCCAGCACTTAACCACATAAAAAAGAAATTGAATGATTCTACACCATTAGATGCAATCTCACACCATTAAAAACATCATTGATGGCTAATTAATGGCTAAAAACCACAAAATCTGCTGGCCCCCTAGACTTTCTCATCTAAGTATCTGGCAAAAGAAACAAACAACATACAACTCATTCATCTTAGCATCAAATTGACGAGCATCAAATTGTGATCCTTCTGGTGCCAACTCCGCCATGATTGCAAACTAGAAAGAAAAATATACATAATACATTAGCTCATTTTGCATAATTTGGAAATTAAGATATCAAAAATACTTCATGAATTCTAATATGCCAACCACAGTGCACAACATAACTACACTAATCTGGAAACTATAGAGAAAATGAATAACCTAACTAACCAAAACGGTAATCCGATAATCAATGAGAAAAAATCTGCCACAAAATAAAGCTGGAAGAAACAACTCAAAAAAGCTATATTAGCTGAGTGTTACTTTAATCGAGGTTAATATTAAGTTATAAAATGTAAAAATCTAGGGAAAAAAAAAATTAACGCAGAGTGAGAACTGCCACAACATAAATTGATCTGAGCAAAGAGAGATGGAAATCTGTAACAGAAACTAGAAATTGATGAGATGTGAAGTGTAGCAGCAGTGAGATGCAGCTTTTAAATTGCAATAAATCATAATTAAGTTCAAAGTTGAAACCTTTTGAGGGTGAAGATGGAGGTTCGGATAATGAAATAGCAACTAGTGAAGAAAAAGAGTGTGTGTTGGGATTTGAAGAAATGGTTGGATCTTATCTTGAAGGATGGTGGTGTTGGCAACGAAACGACGGCGTAGAACACAGAAACGCAGCTGCTGCTGAGTGAGTGGTAAGAGAAAATCAGAATAAGTTGAGGCGTTTCGTTGTTTGGAGGGAAAGAAATAGAGAGAAGGGGAGGGAGAGACAGAAGCCGGAGTAAAAGTTGAATTTCTCTTTCTCTTTTTGTCTTGCTTGGAGGACAAGAAATTGAAAAAGAACAAAATTGAATAATCATTTTTCTTTTTTTTTTTTTCCTTTTTTTTTGGGAGTGAAGTGTGAGATATAAAAAATAATTATCCTAATCATTAAAATTAGTTATTAGTATATAATATGCACTTTTTAATTTTATTATGGAGGTGAGGATGGGGTAGGACCCTGTCATGGAGTTCAGGTGTGCTTTACATGCATGTGGTGTCAGCAAAAGAGAAATCGAACCATGCGGGTGGGAGAGGCCTTGTCAGACGGTCCGATTTACTCCAATAACACGATTTCTAAAAAAAATTAACTATACATAGAACACGAATGGTCCGATTTGCTTTATCGAAGATTCAAAATTTCTCTACTTACAACTCGGACCCTCCGACCTGATCATCACCTTTTTCATACACACAACTCGTATGGTCCGAGTTCTTCACACTGCAACTCAGAAAAAACTGCCCCACACGCACCTCAGAATTTCATAACCAAGCACAATACATTCGTGGTTTCCATAACCGAAAAAATGAGCCTATAATAACATCAAATTAAATAAAAATTACATATAAAATATAAAGTTATGT
>NC_029791.2:124623221-124623825 GCF_000816755.2 Arachis ipaensis | reverse complement strand
GAAATCCAAAATGTAAAACTACATATTATTTTAAAATAAGATATTTTTTAATATCAACAGAAATTGAAGAGAAATCATACTAGAAAAGTGAAACATATACAATTAACTAAGAAATCTAAGTATGTCTAGGTTTAGTTGATTTGTCTATATATTCATTTCTTTTTCTAAATACGTAATTGAGTGTTATATTCCACTCCTTCACTGGTAAAATCTGAAACGCTGCTACAAGAAGAAAATTTGTATGAGAGTCGTGAAAATACTCAATTTTTTTTAATTTACGTTANTTTCTTTTTTATTCCTCGGAGGGGGGCCTTGGGCTTTTCAGAATGTAACTAATTTCTATCCAACTGTATTCTTAAACAATGGTGGTGGAGGCCTTAGCACAATGGAAATTCGATTTTCAATATATCTATTTGTTTAGGCCATGTGAACCAAGGTAATCCCTTATGTATCCCTATCAAGCCTGCATTTATAAGCACAAATATATAATTTTTTTCAAGCCCAGGAATTGAGTCCTAATTTCTGACCAAAAAAGAGTCCCAATTGAGTATGCAAAAAGTTATTAATTGTTAATTTTTAAATAATAAAAAATATAACTTTGATG
>NC_029791.2:124613560-124623019 GCF_000816755.2 Arachis ipaensis | reverse complement strand
TTAAAATTAAATTCTAACAAAGATATATAAAATTTTATAATTAACAAAGAATTTAAGAAAATACAAAAATATTTAAAAGAAAAATATATAAATTTCATATAAAATCACAAATTTTATATAAATAACAGAACACGAAAAAGAAGAAAAAATGTATTGAGAGAGAATAAAAAGAAAAAATAAAGAAAAAAGAATAAGAGAAATACGAGTGGCAACATACATGTTATCCGTAGGTATCCAACTCGACCCTATTCGTCCAAAATAGTCTAAGTCATCTCTTGAGAAGAATAGAAGTAGAACTCAACTCAAACACCTATGACTATGATCCTCTTCAAGAATCACATTGCCAAATTTTAAAAAGCTTCGGTGGCAAGATCCCACGGTAGGGTTGTCAACCCGATCCGTAGCGGAAAAGGCAGGGTACAGATTGTGCCTCAACCTTATCCAACCAACATGCACCTTATATATGTATATGTTATATACTTATATAAAAATATGTTTTAAGTAGATATTAAACCAAAGACCTCTCATTAAATGCAAAAGATCCTTAGCCATTAAAAGAAGATCATTAATTGATAATTTAATAATTTTTTTTTACATAAAAATCAGTTCTATTTTAAATTATTATCAAGTTATATAATAATATTGCATCTTTTTTATAACTTGCAAGTAGGCTACCTGCGGGTTAAGAACGGATAGGGTTAGGGTTGAGATATTTTCAACCTATGGATAGGATAGGTTTAAATTTATATAAAAATTTCAATCTGCGAATAGGATTAAAGTTGGCTCTAAACCCTACTCTATTCTACCTATTACCACTCGTAAAGGAAAACAGAAAAAATGAAATAAAAAAAATGCAATAGAAAAAGAAGAAGAATATTAGAAGAAAGAGAGAAAAAAATCATAGAAGGAAAAGAAAGAGGAGAAGAAAGTACGTGGAAGAAAAAGAATAATGCATATGAAAAAGGAAAAAAAAAATAAAAACAAAACATTTATTTGTTTTCAATTTGAGAAAGTCTAGGGCAGCAACTTTATTAAATTCTGGCTAGTATGTAATCAACAAAAGAAAAAAGAGTAATTTCACACTATTAGACCATTTGGCCAGTACTCCCAAGAGTACTCCACAGACAAACAAGCCCAAATAAGATGATCAATAACTCTATATTTTTCTTTTATTATATCACATGTTTATTTTGCCTTTCTTTATTATTCTGAAATGTGTGAGTCAACTTTTATTCTTTATTCTGTTAGTATCTTATTAGAATATTCTACAAATTAGAAAGATTTGCTAGATATGATTGTATTTATGATGAGCTTGTAAAAGCTGTATATATTACAGCAAGAGAAAAGCATTATACAAATTTTACCCTTCTCTTCTCCTTACTGTCCATAATTCAGTATGGTGTCAGAGCTTTAAAGCTCTGCTATATCCATCCATGGTAAAGACCACAAATCCAAACGGAACACCTCCTTCTCATTCTCCTTCTTCTTCTTCTGTCATACAAACAATGAGTGATAATGATTCAAACCCCTCTCAAAATTCTGCTATCCCCTTCTATATACAGCCAAGTGAGAACCCAACATCAATTCTTGTTTCCCTGTACTCACAGGAAACAACTACCATTCTTGATGTCGTTTCTTTTTTATGGCCATAATTTCCAAAAACAAATATGGCTTTTTCACAGGCTCAATCCCTTCTCCTTCACTTGATGACCCAGTTTATCCTGCTTGGGAAATGTGCAATAATTTAGTCATTTCCTGACTATTTCATTCCCTTTCACCTTCCATTACCCAAAGTGTCATTTATCTGTCTACTGCTTCTTCTGTTTGGGAAGATCTTCGAGATCGCTTCTCACAGTCAGATCTATTGCGCATTGCTGAATTGCATGAGGAAATTTATGCACTCAAACAAGGTTCACTCTCTGTCACTGACTTTTTCACTGCCCTAAAGACTCTATGGGAAGAGATAGAAAATTCACGTCCTCTCGCTCTCTGTACATGCCCTGCAAAGACTTACCGTAACCAAGACTTCATCATCCGATTCTTGAAGGAACTTGATGAACGTTTTTCAGTGGTAAGATCCCAATTGCTTCTCCTTGATTCTCTGCCTCCAGTCAATCGAGTTTTTGCCATGGTAATTCAGCAGGAAAGATAATTACAAGCAGCTACTGGCATTCTGGATGAACAACGAACTATTGCTGCCGCGATTGAAGGTCAATGACCAGGACACGGTCGCGGACGCGGCTCTGGTTTCCGCAGCAAAGGACGCGATGGGAATTCCTCCAAGTACTGTACTCATTGCGGCAGAACAGGGCACACGGTGGACGTGTGCTATGGAAAGCACGGGTATCCACCTGGACACCCGCGATACCCTAGACGACCTCGTGCTGGTGATCACGCTGCTCCCTCCATCAACAGCGCCGCTTCCTCCGCTGCTAACCCTACTCTGTTCTCCAACGGCGCCGCACCATCATCCTCTTCATACAGCCTGGTTCAAGAAAAACAGGTTATTAGGGCACCAACTGAACTAGTTCTTGGACTGACCCAAGCCCAGCATGCAGCCTTAATGAGCTTTCTGAAAAAGGGCCGAGGCCCACAGTTCAGTTTCTAAGGATGAGATTAAGCCCTCCAGTTCCTCTTCCTCTCAATCTCAAATTGGGCTTCTCCCCAGTCCAAATTTGGGTAGCCATATTTTATGTTCTTCTCATACTTTTTCAATTTTAAATTCTGCATCACACTTTGTTTTTAATGGTGCATGGATATTAGATTCAGGTGCCACTGATCATATTGCTTCCAATTTTTCTTATTTTATTTCATACATAAAAATTAAGCCAATAGTGGTCCATATGCCCAATGGTTCCAAAGTTATAGCATCTTTTAAGGGTGTAGTTCAATTTTCATCCTCTTTAATTCTTTCTAACGTACTTTATTTGCCTCAATTTCATTTTAATCTAATTTCCATCTCAAAACTTACTTCTAAACTTCCTTATGATGTCACTTTCTCACAATTTTCATGTATTGTGCAAGAACCAAACAGCTTGAGGATGATTGGTTTGGGTAGTTTAAAAGAAGGATTATATATGTTCTTGAGCAAGTTTTCCACAACATAAGTTCATCACCTTCCTCCATCAATTCTACATATAGTACACCCATCACATCTTTAAACTTATAGTATTTTAGAGTAGGTCATCTTTCTGGACAACGGCTTAATGCCCTGCATAAACAATATCCATTTATTTCTTTGCATCATGATAAACTTTGTGATGTATGCCATTTTTCTAAGCAACAAAAACTTCTTTTTTCTCTTAGTAATAATAAAGCAAGCATGAAATTTGAATTATTACATATGGATATATGGGACCATTTCGTCAAAATTCAATTCATAATCACAAATATTTTTTAACCATAGTTGATGATTTTAGCCGCTTTACTTGGATCATCTTGTTAAAATAAAAAAGTGAGGTATCTCAACATATCAAAAATTTCATTGCTTTGGTTGAAACACAGTTTAATTCTAAGATTAAATTTATTCGATCAGATAATGGTCCAGAATTTCTTTTGACATCCTTTTATTCATCAAAAGGCATTATTCATCAACGAAGCTGCGTTGAAACTCCCCAACAAAATGGGAGAGTCAAACGTAAGCATCAACACATTTTGAATGTTGCTCGTGCTCTCATGTTTCAATCAAATTTGCCTATCACTTTTTAGTCTTATACTATTAATCATGCAGTTTATTTGATAAATAGAGTTCCATCTGCCATTCTTAATTTTAAAACCCCTTTTGAAACTCTATTTAATAAACAACCCGATTATAATGAACTCAAAGTTTTCGGCTGTTTATGTTTTGTTTCAACTATTTTGAGACATCGTTCTAAATTTGATTCAAGAGCACAAAAGGGTATTTTTCTTGGTTATCAAAATGGTTTTAAAGGATATATTGTTTATCTTTTTGAACATAAGAAAATTCTAATTTTCAGAAATGTGATCTTCTATAAGCTTATTTTTCCCTTAGCCAAAAACAATCAACAGCCCACACAAAATTATCCCATTCTTATCCCACATCAAAATAATCCAAGCCCAAATAACATCAATAATTCAAAATCACCCTCCATTCCTATTGGACCCATTCCTTTACCCGATTCAAGCCCACTTCACAACAATAATTCCCAACTCCCCTTTTCTGGAAGCACCGAACCCCCTCTCTCTCCTAATTCCCCTTCGTCTTCTTCCTCCCAATTGCCTTTACCTTGTTCTCCCAACTCTTCTTCCAATGTGACTTCTCCCCCATCCTCTCCTCAATCACATACAGCCCCTCACTCCATTGAGCTAATTGAACCTGGACCAATCACTGTCCCTCCTTCTACCCGACATAGCCACCGTCATATCCGGCCTCCCACTCATCTCTCTTATTATGTCTGTAATACTTCTTTTAATCCCCAAATTTATTCATCCTCACGCTCAAGGTATTATCTATCTTCAGTTTTCTTTTTTGCTTTTTTTTCTATCTCACATACCAAGTTTCTTTCATCCTTATACTCTGACTGTGAACCAAAGACCTTTTAGGATGCTGTTAAGGTTCCTCACTGGCAGCATGCCATGACAGAGGAAATTGCTGCACTTGAGCTGAACAAGACCTGCGTTCTGGTTGAGTGTCCTCCCACCGTAAAACCCATTGGATGTAAGTGGGTTTACAAGATCAAATGCAAGCCTGATAGTAGTATTGACCGCTACAAGGCTTGCTTGGTAGCCAAGGGTTTCACACAGACAGAAGGAGTAGATTTTCTTGAAACATTCTCACCGGTAGTGAAACCTGCAACTATCAGAATCGTTCTTGCTTTGGCTTCGATTAAGGGTTTGCCAATCCAGCAGCTTGATGTTAACAACACTTTCCTTCATGGCGATTTGACGGAAACTATCTATATGGCTTTACCTCCTGGTCTCAAATCTTCTCAGCCAAATCAATGTTGCAGATTGCTCAAATCATTATATGGATTGAGACAATTCAGTAGAATGTGGTACAAGAAACTCTCCCTTCTTCTTGTTTCTTATGGATATCAGCAGACGATTTATGATTATAGTTTGTTTTTCAAAATTCTGGGCACTGACATTTGCATAATACTGGTCTACGTTGATGATATTATGATTACGGGAAGTTCTTCTTCTGAGATAACAGCAATAAAGGTACTTTTGAACTCTAAATTTAAAATTAAAGACCTTGGTACATTGAAGTATTTTTTAGGTATTGAGGTAGTTCATTCTTCTCGGGAAATCTCTCTTTCACAGAACAAATACTACTTGGACCTTTTGAACGATTCTGAACTTTTGGGTGCAAAACCCACACCTATTCCTATGGATAGTACCTTTAGACTTCATTAAGATGATAGTCCTCCTTTGTCTGATCCATTTATTTATCGGCATCTTGTCGGTCGATTGTTTTTCCTAACCACAACTCATCCGGATATCACCTATGCCACCCAACAGCTTAGCCAATTCATGGCCACCCCTACTCAGGTTAACTATGCAGCAGTTCTTCGAGTACTTCGATATCTGAAAAATAATCCGGCAGAGGTCTTTTCTTTCCCAGATTTTCTAGTCTTCAGATATATTGCTTCAGCAATTCCGATTGGGCAGGTTGTCCGGATACCCGTCGTTCATTAACTGGTTATTGCTTTTTTTTTTTGGAAATTCTTTAATCTCTTGGAGGACTAAGAAGCAAACTACTGTTGCTAGATCTTCAACAGAAGCTGAGTACCGAGCCTTGGCTAACACTACATGCAAGCTTTTATGGATCTTGAATTTGTTACAGTTTCTTCGTGTGTCTTGTGATCGTCTACCTGTTCTGTTTTGTGATAATCAAAGCGCCTTACACATTGCTGCCAATCCTGTGTTCCATGAGAGAACTAAGCACTTGGAGGTGGATTGTCATCTGGTTCGCCAAAGGGCTCAAGCTGGCGTAATGAAGTTGCTTCCCGTCCCATCTTCGCGCCAATTGGCAGATATATTTACCAAGCCTCTCCAAACACATTCCTTTCGTATCAATTTATCCAAGTTGGGAATTCTTGACGTATATCATCCTCCAACTTGCGGGGGCATATTAGACCATTTGGCCAGTACTCCCAAGAGTACTCCACAAACAAACAAGCCCAAATAAGATGATCAACAACTCTATATTTTTCTTTTATTATATCACATGTTTATTTTGCCTTCCTTTATTATTCTGAAATGTGTGAGTCAACTTTTATTCTTTATTCTGTTAGCATCTTATTAGAATATTCTACAAATTAGGAAGATTTGCTAGATATGATTGTATTTATGATGAGCTTGTAAAAGTTGTATATATTACAGCAGCATACAGCCAGTAGATAAAATCTCACACCATTAAAAACATCATTAATGGCTACAAATCACAAAAATTACTATCCTCTAGCACTCCTCCTTATTTAAGATACCTGATTAACAATAACTTATTTCTCTAACATTAACTGTTTATAATAATATTATAAAACCCAGAAACTAAAGTTATAACAACAAAACAAAGGAAATATGATTCATACAAATTCTCTGAACGGAGCCCATTTTGTATACTTCATGCCCTGATAGTCTCATCAAACATTTTGAGAACATGCAGAAGAGTCCTGAGGTTACGAATAATGACGTCACTTTTGTAAAGGAGCTAATTAGTGAAGGACAGGAGTGAAATATAAATGAGTTAAGGAAACATTTTGACGAAGATACTATAGGGAAGATCATTAGAACCCTAGTGAGTGTTATTGGAAGAGAAGATAAATTTAGTTGGCCTCTTAAAACAGATGGGAAGTACACTATCAAGACGGGATATCATGTTGCCAGAAAAGAGTAGAGCATCGATAATCACAATAGCCAATCAACTAGTGATGACTTCAAGGACTTATGGAGGGACATTTGGAAATTAAAAGTGCCTCAAAAGATCAGAACCTTTCTATGGCAGGCCTCACATAACATATTACCGGTTTTTCAAAACTGTTATAATAAAAAAATTTCTAACACTCCTATCTGTGCTATTTGTTCGCAGGAACCAGAGTCCACTGAGCATGCGCTGCTGCTTTGCCCTTGGACAAGGGTTGCGTGGTTTGGAGCCCAAATTCAGTGTTGTCCTACGGTCCATACAGTCTCATCTTTTGGAAAATGGATAATGGATCTTTTGAAAAATATGAAGGTATGTACAGGAACTGATTATGAACAATGTAGCAGCAAAGTTGGTTTTTTGGCATGGGAGGTGTGGAAAGCAAGAAATCAAGTAGTGCATCAGAGGTCCAAACCTAGTCCTATAATAGTAATCTACAAGGCTAAACAAATGGAAATAGAATTTACAGAAATGGCAGAAGAATTGGCAAAAAGTTTTGTTAATGAAAGAAGGAAAGTTAGAAGGGTTACCTGGAGACCGTCACTGCCAGGATGGGTTAAGTGCAATGTTGATGCAGTGTTTGTTGAAGTGTTTTCTGGAGGAGCAACAACAGCAGTATTCAGAGACCACCATGAAAACCTCCTCACAGCCTCAAACTCTAAAATAGTGGCCACCTCGCCTTTAGTTGCGGAAGCCTTAGCGGTTAGGAAAGCACTAATAATAGCAAAAAATTTTCAACTGGAAAGAATTATCTTTGAATCTGACAGTTTGATTCTCATCCAAGCTCTAAAATCAAAGGCATCAATTGCAGAAATTCAAGTTATTTTGGATGACATTTTGGATTTAGCAAGAAATATCTCAAATTGTGGGTTTACCTGGGTGCCTAGAGAAGGGAATGGCTTAGCGCATGAAGTAGCCAAGCTTACAGTTGACAGTTCTCTTCAACAGAATTGGCTTATGTGCAAGCCACAAAACCATCACGAACATCTTGAAAAAAGAGATTTACATGTCACTGCAAATGACAAACAGATCATGAGCATGGAATTTTGTTTTGGACTGGCTGCAAATCAATTAAATCAGAAAGAAATTTACTTCGCTTGCAGGTCGAAAGTTCGAGGGTAATTCAGATATGGATTTTGGCACTTCCATTATGGGAGAGATGGTGGAATAGGATGCTTGTTGTTTCTTTACTTTCCTTTTTTGGATTTGGGTTTTTTGTTGTCCCTAGGGGAGGGAACGGTGCCGTTTGAAAGAGCAAGGGAAGGCATGACGGATTCATGGCATTTTGAAGGTTAGGCTGGCTGTTTTTTTTTGGGAAATAATGAGAGTGGGATGTTTTCTCATGCTTCCAAGGAAGGATGGGTGAGTTTGATTGTAAGGAACAAAGAATGAAGGAATGAAGGCTGCGCAGTAGTCTTTCTTGTTGGATAATAGCTTGGAGTCTTCTTAACGACGAAGATGTAGAGTGACGAAGGGTTGGTGTGCTGTTCTTAACTGCTGGACAGATTGGGTCTTGGAGCTTTCCTTGTTTCGGGTTGGGCTGCCCAGGTCTACCAAAGGAGTCAGAATCCAGAAAGAAAGGTGTTCCAGATGTGGGTCAGCTACGGTTATAGCAACGGCAACCTATGGAGGATGCAACTTGAGCTGCTGGGCGATGGAGGGTGGTGACAGAGACCTCCTGGCTGCGGCTTCGAAGGGAAAGGCTGCGTCGAAGGCTATGTTGCGAAGGAAGAGATTGAATGAGGGGCGGCTGGATACTGCTACACCGATGGGGGCACATCGAGTTCTTGCCGGCGAGGATGAAGATTTTCGATGCCAAGCACGGTGTTCATTCATTCAGGCGCTTGGGATTTGCTAAGGAAAAGCTGCTGCATGGAGGGAACTCTAGTCTCGGCCAACATGCAAAGGAATCGCAGGGTTCAATCCGTGTTGGGTTGGGCATGGAGTTTTTGTTTCGGGTCTGGGCCTTTTACGGCCTGGATCCCTAACAAAAAAAAACATTTTGAAGTTAACTTCATGTATTATGTATACTAAGAGATTGCGATTATATTGAAAAACGAGTTTGTCAGATTGATGATAAAAGTAGATTTTTTTATTTAAATAAAATAAAAAGTGATTAATATACTATATGATTTTTTGAAATTAATTTTAAATTTGTGAATTTTTTATTTTTAATAATGTATAAGTTGTCTCAAAACTGTGTGTTTTAAATTATATGTTAATTGTTACACCCTAAGACGATTAATATTTTGAAGTGTTCTAAAAAAATAGACAGTTTTGAGACAAGGTATTGAACTTTCAAAATCAATGTAAATCGTCCCAGAGTGTGATGATGTATACATTTTACACCTAAAATTAGGATTGGAAGTGAGTCAAGCTAGCTTATTAGCAAACTCAAGTTCAACTCGTTAATAGCTTGATAAGCTGAACTCGTGAGTTAGTGAGGCGAGCTTGAGCTTGCAATTGAACTCAAGTTTAGAATTAAGCTTATAAATCAAATGAGTCGAGCTTGAGCTTGAATATGCCCAGCTCATTAGCTTGTGAGCTGACTCAATTATATATATAACATTAAAATA
>NC_029791.2:124612052-124613326 GCF_000816755.2 Arachis ipaensis | reverse complement strand
ATATAAAAGTTATAATTTATTGATTTAGAATTATAAATAATATTTCTGTTATTTGAGCCAATTCGTGAGATCGAGTCAGCTCGTAAACTTTCGTCGAGTCGAGTTTGATGAGATTACGAAATTGGTTCAATTATATAATGATTTGATTTAACATTTGCATCCTTTATTCACCAAACAATTTTTCATTACCATCAATAATTGTAGTCGGCCAAGATTGGCCTGTGTAATTGGCCAAGGTGTGTTCAAGCGTAGTCGTGTAGACTGTGCAAAGGCGATTGGCCAAGGCCGATATTAGAGATGGTAATAAGCAATCATCAAGCATGATGCTACAAGAAGTCAAGAACATTAGAACCACGTTATCTCTTACTACAGTAGACAAATAATAAAGAAAGGGAATGAGAAGGAATAAAGTTGTTGTTCTTTTGATAAAGATTAAAATAAGGGAATTGAATTCATTAAAGTAAGAAATTATAGATAGAGGGTACTGTGTAAATGTATGCATATACACTAATAACACTATGCATAGAGTCACCTTCACAGTGGACCAATGTTGGCGTGCAGGGTTGACAGAAAAGAAGAAGATGGGAAAATGGGCACATGCCTCCAATTTGTTGTGATCACATTCACATGATTCTCTCCATTTTTTTTCTTAATTTTTTATTAATAATAGAAAGACTCGAACCCACAACCTCTTAATTAAGTATAAAAAAGAAAAGGTATAAGGTACCAACATATTATCTGTCAATTTCTGCTAATTCTTATTTATAATTGTATTTTATGGAAGTGTGTTCGTAGATGTGTCTAATAATTAATATATTTTAAATACATATATAAAGAGACACATCTAGAAAATATATCTATAAAGACACTTCTATTAAACACAGCTATAAAAAAGACATTTTTATTAAACACATCCACAAACACACTTTCATGAAACACAATTATAAATAAGAGTTGGCAGAAATTGGCACGATTTTTAATTATCAATTTTACATAAAGTTGACTGCACTTGAATTTTTAGTTATGTTCGCCGTCATCATCATCAGGCATAGGTGCTTTTTGAAAGGGTCGTTAGGGTTTATCGGTTGAGACTTGAGAGTCAATCAATGTCAGGTAACAACCCCACGCACCTTCTTAATGGAACCTTGCAACCCCACTTCACCGCTCGCAATGCAACCCCAACCACAATTTCTTCTTTCTCATTCCATCACGCTCCGGATATTCTCTTTGCTATAACTACTATCTTATTACAAGAATATATACATATATATATA
>NC_029791.2:124607778-124610742 GCF_000816755.2 Arachis ipaensis | reverse complement strand
CCATAATTCAACTTAAAGAGAATTTTTAATATAATGGACAAATTTGACCAAAAGCGGGGTGCACTGTGGTTGTGGCGGAAAGTAGTATTCAAACTATTCATAGATATCTGAAAGGATCAATATATATGCAGATTGCAGAACGTGCTGGTGGTACCCAAATTAAAGATTTTTCTTTTTCTTTACATTACCTTCTTATTATTATTATTGTTATTATTAGAATAAAGTATACTTTTTATCCTTGAAGTTTGGTAAAAATTTTAAAAATATCTTTAAATTTTATTTTATTTTAATTTTATTTTAAAAGTTTTCGATTTGCATCAAACATACCCTAGACGGCTAAATTTTCAAAAAATTTAAGACCAATCTAATAACAATGTATAAAAATTATGCTTGATTTACTTGTATTAAAAATTATTCTTATAAAATTATTATTGAATTGATCTTAAATTTTTAAAAAAATTAACTGTCAAAAATATATTTAATACAAATAAAAAATTTTTAAAATAAAATTAAAACAAAATAAAATTTAAAAATTTTTTAAATTTTTTTATCAAACTTCATCGACAAAAAATATACTATACGGTGGTTATTATATATGTTACAAGTACAACCAGAAAGAATTAAAGAGAAGGGTATATGCATATATGCATGTGTTGCCCAATGCAACATGCCAGTTGTTGATGAATCATGATACTTACAGGTGGTCTTTCTGTATCCACAAATAAACATTTTTCTTATATAAATCATGAAACTTACACTTGCAAGTTGCAATCAGCAATTAACTCATCATCAACATCATCCAAATAGGGCTAAATTTAGAAAGCGGTAATGTTAGGATTGATCATTTTTAAAGTTATCTATTTGAACATACATAGTATTTATAATTATATATTTATCATATTTAAAATTATACAATTATTTTAATAATAATTAATAAATATTAAATAAAAGAGTAAATGTCCTTTCCGGTCCCTAATTATTTGTTCGATGGACTTTTTATCCCTTAAGAAATTTAAACACCTAAATTGGTCCTTATCTACTTTGATATATGTACGTTTCAATCCCTGGTTAGGGACCGGAAATGTCATTTATTCAAAGTAGATAGAGACTGAAATGTACATATATCAAATTAGATAGGAATCGATTTGGGTGTTTAGATTTTTTAAGGAGTGGAAAGTTCATTGAACAAATGGTTAGAGATATTTACTCTAAATAAAATTATTTAGATTAATTTTTTATTATTTTTCAAATATTATTGATTAAAAAATCTCTTAGCTTGCATGCACATGCCCTTTCCTTATTGGGAAACTGTTACACACATCATATCAATGCCCATCCCATGATCCCAATATATATATATATCATCATTAACCACAGTGGCCTCAAGCTTATAATACTTTTCTAGTTATTAGTGGCTAATTGGACTTCATGCCCACAATCATGAGTCAGTGAAACACTCTGCACAGGTGATCCACTTATTAAGGGGTCTTAAGTATATATTGCCTCTTAATGCTTAATTAATGCATGTTTATACATATTCAGCAAAAGGCACAAGGTAAGTGATGAACCAATCTGAATGGCATGTAAAGACTAAAAGAGAAAAAAAGTTAAACTAAAATTTATACACAATTTATAAAAAAAAAATTTAATTAAAAAAGTCATTATATCTTTTTTTTTATAAAAATTATGCTTGATTTACTTGTATTAAAAATTATTCTTATAAAATTATTATTGAATTGATCTTAAATTTTTAAAAAAATTAACTGTCAAAAATATATTTAATACAAATAAAAAATTTTTAAAATAAAATTAAAACAAAATAAAATTTAAAAATTTTTTAAATTTTTTTATCAAACTTCATCGACAAAAAATATACTATACGGTGGTTATTATATATGTTACAAGTACAACCAGAAAGAATTAAAGAGAAGGGTATATGCATATATGCATGTGTTGCCCAATGCAACATGCCAGTTGTTGATGAATCATGATACTTACAGGTGGTCTTTCTGTATCCACAAATAAACATTTTTCTTATATAAATCATGAAACTTACACTTGCAAGTTGCAATCAGCAATTAACTCATCATCAACATCATCCAAATAGGGCTAAATTTAGAAAGCGGTAATGTTAGGATTGATCATTTTTAAAGTTATCTATTTGAACATACATAGTATTTATAATTATATATTTATCATATTTAAAATTATACAATTATTTTAATAATAATTAATAAATATTAAATAAAAGAGTAAATGTCCTTTCCGGTCCCTAATTATTTGTTCGATGGACTTTTTATCCCTTAAGAAATTTAAACACCTAAATTGGTCCTTATCTACTTTGATATATGTACGTTTCAATCCCTGGTTAGGGACCGGAAATGTCATTTATTCAAAGTAGATAGAGACTGAAATGTACATATATCAAATTAGATAGGAATCGATTTGGGTGTTTAGATTTTTTAAGGAGTGGAAAGTTCATTGAACAAATGGTTAGAGATATTTACTCTAAATAAAATTATTTAGATTAATTTTTTATTATTTTTCAAATATTATTGATTAAAAAATCTCTTAGCTTGCATGCACATGCCCTTTCCTTATTGGGAAACTGTTACACACATCATATCAATGCCCATCCCATGATCCCAATATATATATATATCATCATTAACCACAGTGGCCTCAAGCTTATAATACTTTTCTAGTTATTAGTGGCTAATTGGACTTCATGCCCACAATCATGAGTCAGTGAAACACTCTGCACAGGTGATCCACTTATTAAGGGGTCTTAAGTATATATTGCCTCTTAATGCTTAATTAATGCATGTTTATACATATTCAGCAAAAGGCACAAGGTAAGTGATGAACCAATCTGAATGGCATGTAAAGACTAAAAGAGAAAAAAAGTTAAACTAAAATTTATACACAATTTATAAAAAAAAAATTTAATTTAAAAAGTCATTA
>NC_029791.2:124607413-124607773 GCF_000816755.2 Arachis ipaensis | reverse complement strand
TATATGATAACTAATTTAACGATTAATTTTTAATATATATTATTATAAACAATTGACCCATACAATTACTTTTGTAACCAAATTAAACCCTCATCCAAATGACGCACTTGCTCTCTGCTGCCGCGGTTGCTAATTGAAGCATTAACGTTGTTAATGATTAACTTTGCAACAATAATGTTATTAGGAAGTAAAATAATAAAGCATAAAGCATGTAGACTTTAAAGTTTAAACTACTTTAGGCGGCGCATTAGATCTTGGTGTGACTTTTTGTGGTTCAATTCATTAGTCTGTATTCAGCACTAATTCCATCCAATGCAATTCCAATTCTCTTAATTTTTCTTTTTTTTTTTTTATAGGGAA
>NC_029791.2:124606043-124607314 GCF_000816755.2 Arachis ipaensis | reverse complement strand
TAAATTTTTAATTTTTTTTAATAAAAATTTTTCGGTTCACTTTCTGTTCTCTTACAAATTCCTCGATCCGATTTCATAAATTCTTCGGTCTAATTTATATACTTCTCACAAATCAGACGGTCCGATTTTTGTTTATCTAATTAAATGGTTTCACTTTTGAAAATAACACCTCGATACCCATATTTTATAAAAACACTGTTGCTACTCCAATATCAAAAACAAAATCTGTTTATCTCTTTAATCTTTATTTTGTTAAAGAAAGCGATATATATTTCCATGTGTTGCTCTTCAATTTGATTTGCATAATATTAATTATTAATTATTACTGCCAGTCTGCCACCACCATAGGATATTCCCTTCAACTCCGACAGACATATCAATAATGTTGCACTCGATTAGTGTTTTTCTTTGACATGATAATTCACACCAAGAACCTGCTTTCTCATTGGACTATACTCCTTCTATAATAAGAATCACTACAAAATACAAAATCATTCATATATATCTAAACAGTGGAATATAATCATTACTTGTATGTATAATATATGGAAACCTTCATAAACTGATCATTTAAGTGTTCAAATATCCAATTACAGATAACTATCTTTTGTTGTAATTAACAATTAACATGTGTATAATATAAAAATTAAAGTAATCAAATTCCTCAGTTTAATTGATAAATATCCTGATCCTCAATTTTAGCAAGGGCATGATGAGCCCCTCAGATAATCATAACTTGCATCTGACACAGAAATCAATTACAACCACAAAAATGACTCAAGAACTTCACAGAATATTGAAATCTTGCGCTTCGAATGATTTCATTTAACTAACGCTCTTAGCTTGATCTCAAATTACGTGACAGAAAATTGAATAATGCAAAAAATTGTGTATATAACTTGATTTGAATATGCATGTATGCATATTCATATATTGACTCAGTTAATTACTTATCTTATGAACATGAATATACAATTTGAATTACAATAATATTTGAAAGATAATAAAAAATTAGCTCAAAAAATTTTAGTTTATCTTATTTTTTTAATCAATGTAAGTAATAATTATTGACAATCTTTGAAGGACTAAGACATACATAAAATATATACTCTATCAATGTTAGAGAAATCTCTTGTTCTGGAGATCATCACATTATTAGTTATAACATAACATAACATTATTAACAATACAATTGAAAAAAGAGCTAGTAAATCCATATAAAATTTAAAACATTAAAAAATTTAGCTATTATGTATTCTAAATACGACCTA
>NC_029791.2:124593452-124605934 GCF_000816755.2 Arachis ipaensis | reverse complement strand
AATATTTTGTATTTTCAATAAAAAATAATATAATAAATAAACCCATAAGATATTTGCATTGCTTAGGTCTCCAAGCCTCCAAAAGCACTTAACAGTTAACAGAGAATTTATCTTTTGAGGATAATACTGTATTGAAAGAAGTTGAGAATATCAACTAGCGAGGATTGGAGGGTCAATAAATAGATTTAGAATTACAAGATGCTTCGGTAACAACAATGAAAATAAATGAGTTTAATTTGAAGTTGGACTAGAGCTATTTGTATAAAGATAAAGCAGAAAAACTTAAAACAGCAAAAAAAATATCTAATTTAACTCTTGATAATTATCTTAAAAGGACAATAAAATTTCTATGCTAAAAAAAATTAAGTTAATATTTTTTTTGACATAGAAACTAATCAATTTCAAAAAAAAAAAAATCAAAAATTGAATTAGATATTTTTTTTAGGGTCTCATTATTCTTTCGAAATAATTGTTATGACCGAATAGAATATTCACTGAAAGATAAAGTTTCTACCCCTGCCCTTCTTTTATTTGTTCCTGCTTTCTCTTTTTTTCTTCTATCTGTAAAATGTTTAAAATATTAGAGAACGGTGAGTGGAAGATAACTCACATTTATTCCTTCAATAATATTAAGTGATGCAATCAAATTCTCTCTGATATCTTCCATTCCCAGCTCTATATAAACCCTTCCATCCCCTTATACTTCTTCACCCAAAATCTCAAGTTCCAAAACAAAGGAACATGCAGTTTTAGGGCTAATTGGTTTATTTTTCTCCCCCATAATTCACTTCAACCATTTTTGTTTTTCTGGTTCTTCAGGTTCAACATGAAAGGTTACATCCAAAATATTCAATAAATTTCGATCCACCATACATATAAGATGCATATCGAGTTCAAAAAGGGTAAGGGAGGTGACAGAAGAGAGTGAGCACACATGGTATTTTCTTGTATAGTATTTAATACTCGAAACTATGTGTGCTCACTCTCTACCTGTCACCCCAAACTATCTCTCTTGTTATATATATTTTTTTAATTTTACTAATAATGTTTATTTCTTTTGTTATTTTAGCCTTTATAAATGCTAAAGAAGAGTAATAACCCTAGCTTGCAGGTTGGGATCATCCTATAACATTTTCATCACAGTAGGTATGTATGTATGTGTTGATGGGTGCTTAATTACAGATCCTCCTTCAAAGAGTTACAATAATCTGTAATTCTAATTGATGGATCAAGTTTGATGCTGTTATACTCAGTCAACTATCTGTAATCCGTTGAATTGCAGGTTAAATAAGTAATTTTGGCAGATCCTAGCTTTCTTTTGATTCTGACTCTGAATAAATATCAGTTATATATCTTATTCTTAGGGTTTTGATGAGTTTTTCACAGCTTAAACAAAAGACTATTGATCAGTAAATTAGAACCAAGTTTCAATCTCTCATCAATTTTGGGTGCAGAAAATTTCACTCTCCTCCCTTCTATTTTATAAATATACATTTCCTTCCGTTTTAATTTTTTAAAAACATCTTCTTTAATTTATTTTAAACTTTTTGAGTTAACTAATGTTAACTTTATCTATTTTTACAAAAAATTATATTTTAAAAAAATACTCATTAACAAAAATTTTATTTTTTATCATTAAATTTTGTTTATCAAAATATTCTTTAATAAATTATTCTTTTATTGATTAAATTATATTTTTAAAAAAATTAATAATTATATTATTTTTTTCTAAAATACTCTTCAATAATTTTTTAATTATTAAATTATAATTTTATAGATAAAGTTAACATTAGTTAACACGGAAGGCAGGGGAGGGGAGTGGAATTTTCTCTTATTAATTTTACTTGTTTAAAGTTGGCTTGGTTATGAGCTATTTATCTATATTTTTCTTTTCATTAATTATCTCTGAAATAAATGCATTATATTAGATGTAATAATAATGAAATTATTTTATGTTTCAGCCTTATATAATATATTATTAGTTGTATGTCTTGATGCTATATATATTTTTCTAGTGCTCTTTAAATTTGGTATGTATAAATTAAAGTTCCCAAATGCTAACCAGTGCTTTATTTACACATAAATATTATTCGACATAGTTTTTTATAATAATATACACTGGTTTTTCAACACTTTAATTTCAGGTTGTGAAAAACAAGATCGATCTTATAGCTAACTTAAGGGGATTGGGGGAGTTGCTAAATTGTTGTAGGGTTTATGTTTATTGGTTGTGTATCATATATAGATGTATGTTTGATATGAAGAATTTTTGAACCGCCATATTTACAATGTATTAGAGTTGTGTCTTGTTTGATATGAAGGAAAGTAGTAATAACCAGAAATTGCTGTACAAAAATTGCCCAATTTCAATTCCCCCCATTGATTTAAGCAATAAATGATGTGATTATATGCTGTAATTTAAGATTTTGATGAGTCCTAAGTAAATTAACTTATGACAAGATCACATATATTAAGATTTTGATTTGAAAGGATGAACTAATTAAATAGTCCAGTGATTGGGTGCAGTGGTTGCACATATTGAATTGAATGGAAAAGTGTGTGGCATGCAGATATAATATGAGGTTAATTGCTCATAGAAAATAGGTTAGGGCTTTTTTCTAGGTTCCCCTTTTGACAAGGTTATTAGCAATTCAAAAATTGGTTTCAAATTTCTATTGTTATGGTGGTCCATGTTTGAGACATTTGAGATGTTCTGAGGAAGTGAATCATTTAGGAGCATAAATAATTTGTTTGCAATTTTCAGCCCAAATATATATATACAAAAATGTTATTCGTACACTAAAATTATTTAACAATATATTTATATATAAATATATATGTAATTTAATTTATTTTTAATGTATATTTATATTTTATTATATATTTTATATTAATAATTAATTTTAGTATTTACTTAGTATAATTGATATATATATAGTGTCACACACTCACACCTCCTTCAAGTTCAGAAACATTAGGTTCCAATAATAATAAAAGATAAATAATTAAAAAACTCAAATGCTCTTTTTGCATCTGCCTAGCTTTGCCAATGTTTAATATAGTATAGGAAAGTTTTTAAGTTTATCGATACACCAATATTTCAATAATTTTTAACTGTTAATCTTAATTATATATATTATATATTTTTTTTACAATTACAGTGAAAAATTATTGAAACATCGGTATACTTGAAAATTTTTTTATAGTATAAGGTCAATATATAGGGCACCTGCTTAAAATAATTATAAGCCTCAGTAAAAAGTATATATATATATATGCTCATATCCCCATAATAATAAGCGTGGACTGCTAAGCTAATTAAGCTACAAGAGTAGCCCTTACTAGTATATGAATATTCAATGAGTAATAATAAGATTTGATTATTCAGTTCGTTTTTATAGTGTTAAAAATAAAAATAATGTAAAAATTTAATTAAAAAAAATATAAAATTTAATAAAATTATAACGACTAATTGGTAATTAAACCTAAGAATAATGTTCAACAAATTTCGTACCGTACTATCAAATAATTTATGTGTCAAATTGTAGAAAGGGCATCATGATTCTATTTAATCCAAAAAATAATTATATTAAAAAATGCATAGAATTGGAAACCTGGGTATGGATTTTATTTTACACTAAAAAAAATCATACCCTAATGTCCGTAAAAGAATAAAAATCTCACTGATGAAGAGTATATGCCTGCCTAATCTTACAGGTGTAGAAGAGTGATGAATGAGCATGCAATCATGCATGAATTGAATTAATCATCGCATTATTTTTTGACGTCGGATTAGAGATGTTTAATTATTTTTTATCGTTTTGGGAAATACTTATGTGAAGGTTTACTGTGGTATAATTCGTTTTCTAATGATTATCTTCTCGTTTTCGGTCTCGCCAAAAAAAACATAGAGAATAAATACCTGCAAAAAATATTTTGAAGCTCAAATTAGTATATGAGTAATTAATTATTTGTTCTGCAATACTTGAGTTACTTCCCTTTTTATATTCGAGGCAAGTATTAACAGTTGTTTAACCGATTAATTTATCTTAATAAAAAATAAAGATACTGATCTGTAATAACATAATTAAACTTTTTTATTTTAACTAATATTTTTAATAACTTAATAGATATTTTTGCATCGTCCCAGTTCAACATATTTTATTAAAATTACCAAAAATATTTTGAAAAAGACAAAAGGTGTGTTCAATGAATGAAAAACAGCTATTGTTTTATTTTTTAATGTCATTTGAGTTGATTTAAGTAAAAAGAGAAACGATGGATGAGTTTATCTTAATTTAAAGAATGTATTAAAATCTAGTTATAATAAAAATATGTATCCATAAAGTTTAAAGTTCCAAAATTAGAGGCATTATCAACCAAAGTGTCGATAGAGGATAAAAAATATGTATCATTTGAACAAGTTTTGTTTAAATCAATAAAATCGATACGCATACTTCATTTATCATTATGTTTTTATACCATCACAACATTAGCTAGCTAAGTTGTAAACCTTATTAAGGAAGCTTGTCGCTTATCTATACCAAGGTTACATTTTTTCTGTGCTATAAGTCGGACAGACAGATTGAGTGCCAACTTGTGAGAAATTGCAAAAAAGTCGATGCGTAGCATATTTATGGAAATCCATGCAAATAGATCTGCATTTTGCTGAAGAATTTGTCGGAGTTTATCTTTTTCATATTTCTGTAGAACTGTACCTGCATAGGTGAATTTGTTTGGATCATTAGTCAAAGAAATCTTTTACAATTTTTCTATTGGGTAGGTCGGTCCTGGAGCTCGGCTTATGGATCCAACTCGGCTAATGGTGAAAGATTAACCAAATTGTGAACAACATTGATCTGCGCACCTATAGCTTGGTTAGAAGCAGGCGTTCTCATATTGCCGAGTTTCACGGTTGGCACCGTGGATGATGGCAATAAGGTCGTTTTGCACATGAAACTTGACACACAGATAAATTTTAGATATCATAGCACCAGATTTATTCAAAAAAGATTAGTCAAGTATTAAGTTATAAGGACAATTAACAACAAGATATTGGATAAAGTCTTGGTTAAAAGATTCTCACTCTATGATTAGTAACCACACAGATCTTAAAATTGGTACACATTTTACCTGAAAATTTCACTAAGTTTTCAGTGGATAAATGCAGTATGTAATTGCTCAGTTTCATCTTTTGAAATGTAGAGTAAAAAAAGACATTTGTATTGTTTTCAGAATCTAAAATTACTTTCCAACAAAGCAAAAAAAAAAAAACCATATATTAATGAAATAAAGCAAGGAAAAAAAATGAAAAGAAGCAAGAAATAAAAATAAAAAAAGGAAAAGGCTCGTCTAGTATTACTTTAATTCCTTAAAATTTATTTACATTGACTATTTTAATTTTTGATTCATAATAAAGAATAGAAGTAGTTTAGCCATATTTATGTAGCGCTCCACGATTGAAGGAACATTATGGTTCAAGAACACTTCCTCAGCAAGATTGAAGAAGGTGGTAATTAAGAAGTGATCAATATGTTAAACATGCAATTTCTTTTACCAATAATCCAAATAAAATTATTTCATAGTTACTGGAAATAAACACACTGATTATTTCAAAAACCAGAGGAGACAAAAAAGAGTATATATGATATACAAACAAATATGGTAAAAACTCAGATGAAATCGACTTCACATTCACGTGAAGTTGATACTTGAGAGCCGTTAGATGAAAATTTAGTTAAATCAGTCAAATCATTTAACGGCTCTCAGGTATCAACTTCACGTGAAGTCGACTGCACCTGAGTTTCCACCAACAAATATATATATCCTAATGCTAATTATTACATATTACTTCAGCTTTGAATAAAACTATATTAAATTTTACCTATTATCATTTACCAACTAAAGAAAAGTATCCTACTAGGAACAATAACAAAATGAAAAAGGGTGCATGATGATTTGAAAGAGAAGAAGCACATGATGAGTAAAAGTAGTAATAGGGATAGTAATAGTCATGTGGCCCTGATATTACTGTTGGCTCTGCTTCAGTTGTTGAACCTGAAAGAGGCGGCAATGGCGACGGCGGCGAATGTGGCTTGGGAGGTGATGGTGGTGGTGAGAAGGTGGCATAATGTGGTGATGATGGTGGAGGATATGATGCAGAAATTGATATCAGAGGAGTAGGAGGAGGAGGAGGTGAACATATCAATGGACATGTGTCACAGTCACTGATGCAGAAACGATCATTTGTAGAAGAAGCTTCTTCCACTCTGACAAACAAAGCCAGAATCATCAACAACACCTTTGAGATCCAATAAAGAAACAGGATTTTCTTGCTGTGATCCATTTGAGTTGAAGTTGGTGGAGCTAAGATATACCTTGAAGGCATGCTTATAGTTTTATGGTCCTAGTGAATTTTGTGAATTTAGTTCAACTTTTTTATCAGGACTGTTCTGGTTTTTAATTCTGTCCTTTTGGAAAAGCTTTAGTTTCAGAATCTTAGATGCTTCTTTGCTTCATCAAGGGTCTAGTGCCCTTCTGAAAGTAACAACTTATATATTAGTATTCATAATCAATAGTAATCTTCTATATATTAAACTATTAGTATGTGAATTCATAATTTGTCCTTTATTGGATCTTGTTGTATTTACATCATGATGAATGTATTGAATAAATTAAGGGCTTAAGGCATCCCTAGATAAATAAATAGAAAAAAAAAAAAGAAAGAAAAGAAGCCATTACTATTTACAACTTTCATTATATCAATGGAGTTCAGACATTGTAAATTTTGCACCTTTTGCAATTTCTTGAGAAGAAAATCCAAAGGAACACTTCTTTAGCAATTCCCCTTTTCTTTTCTCATATCTATCTCCAAACATATAATTCATCTTTGTGTTTGTGAAATCTTTTCCTCATGGTATTATGCACTTTATGCTGATTTAATTATGCTTTTCTTTGCAAGTGGAAATTCTGTGCCTCCTTTTTCACTTGAGTGTAATATACACCAAAGTATAAATGTGAAGCTAAGCAAACCAACCATCACTGTGCTGCAAGAATATCAGATTTATGTTCATTATAAAAAAAAAATAAGCTTATGATGATACATATACAATGTCTAGCTCCTAACAGATACAAATACACAAATATCTGCATGTATTCTTTTCTTTTCTAAAAGGAATTTAGATCATAATGTACTAACCTAGCTCCTATCTTCCAAATTCTCTTAACCGATTAAGTTCCGGCAACACAACGGTTGCGAGATTCGGCCTGTCCTTCTTTCTGAGCTCACAACAGGCCAATGCTAAGTTGGCAAATTCTAGAGCCTTCTCAACTGGCCAATCAAACAACATAGGATCAAGCATATCTTCAAATTTTTCCTTTGCAATTGCCCTCCTAACATGGTGAGAAAGTCCCATAGCAGGTTTGGCTGTGATTATCTGCAATAGTACTACTCCCAAAGAATATACATCCGATTTTGGGGTCAAAATTCCAGTTTGTTGGTACTCAGGATCAATGTAACAGAATGTTCCAGCAGCCGAGGTCATGTAATATTGTGTGACATTGTCCACTACAGATTGAGGAACCAATCTTGCCAGACCGATGTCTGCGATTTTGGTGACATAATTCCTGTCCAAAAGAATGTTAGCTGGTTTGAGATCACGATGAACAATCGGCTCCGGCTTCGCCTGGTGTAAGAAAAGGAGAGCAGTTGCAATGTCAGCAGCTATATTAAACCGCAGCCTCCATGGCATAGGTGGTGAATTATCTTTCCGGAACAATCTATCTTCTAAGGTACCATTGTCCATGTATTCATACACCAAGCAACCAGATTCAGGACAAGCACCAAGGAGCAGAACCATATTAGGATGTCTAATGCAGCTTAGTACCTCAACCTTTTCAATTTTCACAGCATAAACAAAACATGTTACAAACTATAGAAAAAAATAGATCACTAAGATGATTGAAATAAATCCATTACCTCTTGTTGGAACTGTTTCCTTCCTTGAGCAGCTTCAGGATTTAAGACCTTAATTGCAACAGGGGTATTTTCAAGATCACCTTTATAGACAGAACCATATCCACCTTCTCCAATTTTTCTTGAAGGGTTGAACTTCTCTGTAGCTGCTTCAATCTCCTCCATGGTGTATCTTCTGCATCGCATATCGGTGTGAGCCAAAGCAGTTAGTGCCATCTCCTTCTCCTCTGCCTCTTTCGCCGCCTTCAACTCTGCATCCCTTCTTCTCTGTGTTTCCAGTTCAGCCCTCTTCTTCGCATCCTCTGCCATTTCCCATGCTGCCGTGGCCCTTGCCTTCTCCCTTTCTGCAATGGCAAGAGCTGCCTCTTGAGACATCCTAATCGCCTCAACTCTTCTCTCCCCTTCCATTTTCAAATGCCGCATCATTTCAGCCTGTTTTACAATCATGTCCAAGTTAGCAACAGTTTGAATTTATGTCATCGTTTTCTTGATATTGCAAAAAGTAGCATAACCTCTTTCTTGGCTGAGATGGCTTGTTTGCAAGCTGTGCTGTACAAGTCTATAGTTTGCTGCAGTTCCTGCTTCAATCTTCTAATTTCTGCATCAATATCTCTCTGTATTGAAGACTCAAGTGTTAGACAAAGAGTAATTTGGTGATATAACAATAATGTTGTTGTTTTGAGACTTAACAGTAGAAGAAGAGATTGAGGCTGATGAGAATTCTGATGAGAAGCTGAAGTTAGTAGTTTGGTTGTGATCCATTGATATTTCTCTACAGTCATCCATTGAGAAATGTCGTAGATGAGGAGGTGTTCCTTCAAAGGTATTACCCATTAATGGAGAATTTCCTGCACTCATTGGCTTATCACGGAACGAGATTATTCCTCTGTTCCATAAATAACAAAAATCAAGTTAGCATGCAAAAATTTGATAATCTATCTGTCTATTTATCTATCTATTTATCTATTTATAATATATAAAAACTGATACCAACTCTCTCCACAATGAGTTTAAGTCATCTTTTTTTTTGCTAACGATACCACATCAGCAATTCTAATGACTTGACAAAAGATAAAAATCAACCAATTACTATTTAGTAAAATATTTTAAAAAAATTAAAACAAAAAACTCTTATTTATTATTATTCAATTGAAATATACATTCAAAGTGTCATAATAATAATAATAATTATAAAAAATTTCAGTTATAAATATTCAAATTCTACAACTTATACATATTAAGACTCTTATTATCCTTCATTTCTTAATCTCTCATACTAATTGTAAAAAATTTCTTAAATTTAATATAACATTTTTATATGTTTTTCATTCTCATTCATTTATTTTTTTAATTATTTAGTATAAATAATCTATCTCTCTACGCATTGCATGGGTTTCACTCAAGTTATGTCTAACAGCTAAGATATGTTAAAGCGGTTGTCACCTTACTCCTCCCATGTCTGGTTCACTATGTGGATAGTGGTGGATTCTGGAAGGAGTAGGAGTAGAGGGTGGTGATTGCCATAGCCGCGGTGGAGTTCTGGGTGGGGTAAGGGTATGTTGGATGGCACGTGTTGCAGATCGAACCGACACAATTTTCCATTTGGAAATCACGTATACAGAACTGAAATCTGGAGCTGATTTAAGCAATGCTGTTGGCACATCAGTTTGATGCCCTCTCAATATTCTGTGTGTCAATTCAAAGTACTAGTAATTACCTAAATCTAAGAAACATTTAAAAAAGAACACGAAAATGAAATAAATAAATAAATAAACCTTGAGAAAGCACCCTTGTTGGCTGGTGCACCAACCACAATAGTGTGTATGAAATTCTTGCTTGCAAATTCCACAATTCCTCTCACAACATCGCTTTCATGGATTACGGCTTCTTTTACTTGCACCTAATAATTACAATAATGCACCAAAAATAATAATATTGTGTATGCCTGTAAAATAATGGTAATAATAAGAGTATTAATAATTACATACAGCTTTTCGATTACATAGTCCACGTAAGTTGCCGAACACATTGGCTACATCGTCTTCATCGGGTTCATAAACAGTAACGAGATCGTTACGAACTGCATGATGAAATTAAATGAAAGAACCTTAATGGTTTAAGTAATAATAATGATGAGAAATATAAGAATAGGGTACCTACGGCTACAAATGTTGTCTTTGTGTTTGACATGGACGGCAAGGACGAGAGGGTTGTCTAGATGATTAACCGCCCAACGAAATGCGTAGGAACTGTTCTTATCTTTGTCCACGGCCACCAACGTCGTGTTTGGTGCTAACGGTGTTTTACCATCATAGAACGTGGAAGACATTCTTTTATTAACGATGATGTCTAGGGACAACTCCTCCTCTTGCCGCTACCGCCACCACGCCGCCGGTGGCAGAGAAGAGAAGAAGGAGAGAATTAGGTTAGAGGAACTCCAATCAAATGCATTACAATGTTTGATCTATCCTTCATCACCCTTTGTTTTTGTCTAATTTTAGGATTTACATGTAATGAATAGACTGCCCTAAATTTTACTAATGTTTTCTTGTTTGTTCCAAAATATGGATGTTTTAAGTTATGTTATATTTCAGGAATTTTATACTGCCAACTAGATTACAAACCGTTTATTTAGTTACATATGTACACCTGTATTAGCTGGCCTAAGGTAGTTAAGCCTAACTGCCAACTGCTGTAAGCGGTTGGTGAATGAGTACCCTTATCAGGTGACATTATACACTTTATACTATAAAACAAGATAGGACTATATGTTACGTATATATCAAAATCAGCTATTAAAATCAGCCACCATTATAAAATACATATTGAAATATATAAATATATATTAAAAATAAATTAAATTACACATGTATTTATACATAAATATATTGGTTACTAATTTTAATGGCTAATTTTAATATATAAATAGCATTTTTAAACCAGATATATAAGAGAGATATAGAAAAAAAAGAATTAGTAAAGACTAGTTAAAGTCCTTAAAAAACCGGTCAAGCATATCAATCCTGACAAAAAAATATATATATATATATTTTTTATAAAAATTTATTGATAACTTTTATGGTCACATTATCTAAATAAAAAAAAAGTGTTTGTTTCGGTATAACGATACAATAAAATTTATACTATAAAATAAGATAGGACTATATTACGTGCAGAGGAGTGCTAGGACCAGCAACTTTTATAATTTGTAGCCATCAAATAATCATTAATGATAATTTTAATGGCGTGAGATTGGTGTAAGATTTCATCTAATGGCTCACTTTTTTTTATTGGTTATATGCTGGCCAAAATTTGGATAAGTTGCTGACCTCCTAGACTTTTTTTTACGGACTTTTTCTTACGTGTATACTAAAATCAGTTACTAAAATCAGCCACAGTATAAAATATATGTTAAAATATAAATACATATTGAAAATAAATTAAACTACATATATATTTATACACAATTATATTAGTAGCTGATTTTAATAACTAATTTTGATGTATAAATAATATTTTTAAACAAGATATATAAGAGAGATATAGAAAAAAAAAAGAATTAGTAAAGACTAGTTAAAGTCCTTAAAAAACCGGTCAAGCATATCAATTCTGACAAAAAAATATATATATATATATTTTTTATAAAAATTTATTGATAACTTTTATGGTCACATTATCTAAATAAAAAAAAAGTGTTTGTTTCGGTATAACGATACAATAAAATTTATACTATAAAATAAGATAGGACTATATTACGTGCAGAGGAGTGCTAGGACCAGCAACTTTTATAATTAGAATTCTTTTAAAATTTTAAAAAAAAATTAAAATCAAATCTTATTCTAATAATTTTAAAAAACAAAAATGAAAAACAAAACCAAATTTCCAAAAATAAATTATAAACTTGTTCATCTTCTCTTCGCATATGTTTCACATGTATGAAACATAATAAAATGCACCAAACATAATCCCAAACACCATTGTAACCATTATTACTCTTTCACATGTATGAAAAATTGGATTTTTTGAAGGTGGGGTTATTTGGGGTGCTGTAATTGGGCGTAGGGTTTGAATTTGACTTTTGGTTTGTTGTTGTATTGCCATAAACGATTAAGATAGGGTTAATTTCATTACCATGGATGGTGATAATGGTGATTCTGGATTCGCAGGGTTTCAGAGTATTGAGCTTTGATACAGGTTTTAGAGAAGTCAAGAATGGGAGGCGGAATTGGAAAAGATTTAATTTTTATTGCAGAAAAATATTTTAGTCATAACAATAGAAAAAGATTATTTAGTCTTTTAACAAAATAATCATAAAAATATAAAAAATATATAAAAATTATTTATAAGAATATTTTGGCATTTATATTGATACAATTTAAAAAATAAATAAATAAATAATAAATGATGACTAAGGAGACATAATTTATGTAGCGATTTTTTACTTGTTTATTTTTTTTATCGTACCAATATATATATATTAATTACAGTACCGAAATAAGTACCTAAT
>NC_029791.2:124588346-124590821 GCF_000816755.2 Arachis ipaensis | reverse complement strand
CTAAAAAAAATAAATAATAAATGATGACTAAAAAGGTATAATTCATATAAAAAAATTTATTTATTGATTTTTTTATCATGCCCATACGTATAAATTAGTCAGCATATCAAAATAAATACCAACAAAAAATAATTAACACTTTATTAGGATCAACATTCACACAGAAATCCATAAAATTGGTGACTTAGTATCAATAATATAAGCATTAAGTATCAAGTAATTGATTGACTTTTTATTGGATTTGGATCCTCTAAAGTTTGAATTTCACTTTAAAGAGTAAAGTGTGATCTCTCACCATTAATTTTATAGGTGGGACCAATAATAAATATAAAAGAGAAACTATTCAAGGGTAGAAGATCACATTTTATTCTCTAAAGTGAAATTCAAACTTTAGTGGATCCAAATCCGGCTTTTATTATTCCACATGAACAAAATTATTTTACCAACTTATGTAGAGATAGAAATTTAGGTGTAGTCAACTTTATGTGAAGTTGATAATTGAAAGTCGTTAGATAAAAATTTAGTTAAATTATTTAAATTATTTAATAATTCTCAGCTATTAATTTCACCTGAAATTGACTGGGCCTGAATTTTTTCAGAAAGCCAAATGTGTGTGAACTTGTTGTGACGATTTGTTGTTTTGCGTGTGTGTTGATTGCTGGGTCCTTCATTTCTGTTTTCAAACCCTTGTCTTTTTCAATTAAATATGCCAAGTTCCTTACGTAATTAACAAGTAGGTAATCAACTAATCATATCTGGGATCGATAAAAAGAAAATTAGCTGAACTGGATGTCTAATTGAACAAACCGGTACAAGTGTGAAATTGTGAATCTAACAATAAGCTCAGGATGGATTAAATTATAAGAGACTGAAACAATAATATAAGAGACTGAAACAATTGTAAACTATAAGAGACTGTTACGGTGCTTTGAGTTGATGTCTGGACTGAGCATTAACTTTGATAAATCGAATCTGATATCGGTGAACTGTGAGCAAGGATGGATTGATCAGGCATGTGGACTGCTGGGATGCCAACAAGCTTCTTTACCGGTTAGATACTTGGGAGTTTCTCTAGGTGCGAATCCGCGCTTGGTGAAGACTTGGAAACCAATCATTGATAAGGTGGAACAGAAGCTGAGTTTGTGGAAAGCCAAGGTTTTGAATAAATTAGGTAAGCTGGTCCTTATCAAATCGGTGCTGAATAGTCTCCCCATCTACTACCTTAGTCTATACAAGATGCCGAAGGCGGTAGCGGACAAGCTGATTGCTTTACAACGGAACTTTATGTGGTGTAGGGAGAACGGGAACTATGGTATACCTATGGTAAAGTGGGAGATAGTTCAGGCTCCAAAAAAGGTTGGGGGATTGGGGGTTGGTGATGCAGTGCTGAGAAACACAGCGCTTCTGTTTAAGTGGTGGTGGAGGTTTTCAAAGGAGGATTGCCCGCTGTGGAAGAAGATTGTGTGTTCGTGTAATAAGTTGAACCCGGATGTCATGTTAGCAACTCAGCCTTTACCAGTAAAGGGTGGCCCTTGGAAGGACATATGTCAGTTGAATATAAAAGAACCGCGGATTCGTGATAAAGTGGTAAGTGGACTGGCAATGGAAGTAGGTAATGGTATGCAGACTCGATTTTGGGAAGATAACTGGGTTCAAGGTGGTACTCTGAAAGGAAGTCATCCGAGACTCTACTCTATTTCCAGTCAGCAAGGACTTGTCATCGGGGAGTGTGGTTTTTGGGATGGGCTTGATTGGATTTGGAATTTTCAATGGAGGAGGGCACTGTTCCAATGGGAGCTGGAGCTTGTCAATCAACTGCATGAGAGGTTAAGGCCAGTGAGGTTGTCATCAGGTAGGGAGGACAATGTGGTGTGGAAGTTTGAAAATAAAGGTATTTTCTCTACTAGTTCTGTGATCCAGGCTATACAAGCGGAGACATTATCAGCTGAGATAACGAGTTATAGCTTCACGAGTTCCATTTGGAAAGGTTTCGTCCCTCCGAGAATTGAGCTCTTTGGGTGGTTTGTGCTAGTGGGTAGAGTTAACACCAAGGAGCGGTTGACTAAACTAGGAGTCAACATTCTGGGGGATAGTATGTGTGTACTGTGTACCAAGGAATTAGAATCTGTTGAGCATTTATTCCTTAGGTGTGAGGTAACATGGCAGGTGTGGTGCAAGTGGCTGAGGTTACTAGGAAGGAAGTGGGTGATTCCCGGAACTGTTAAAGAAATGTTTGAGAGTTGGCATGGAATGCATAATAGACAACAGGGGAAGAAGATGTGGATGTCAGTGTTCTTTGCAGTGATTTGGAACATCTAGTTGGAACGGAATGCACGAATCTTCAAGAATACAAGAGCAAGCCTGGAGGTCATACACACAAGGACGTTGATGAGCTACACGGAATGGAGTGGTGGTGATCCTGGGGGAGGATGAGAGTACTGGGGATAGTAGGGGTTAGTTTATTTGTTGGTAGCT
>NC_029791.2:124577352-124584082 GCF_000816755.2 Arachis ipaensis | reverse complement strand
CCGAAAGGTGTTTGAGTCGAAGACAAGGTGGAATAGTTACTAACCAAAGGTTCAGAAGTGGTTCGCGCCTAAGCGTGGATCTCTTTGAGGGTTCATAGATTGGCCATTTCTTCGAACAACCGTAGGGTCGTCAGGTGTACGGACTAGTTAGGTAGGAACGAGTGTCAAGTGGCTATAGTCTAAGCTAAATAGTTTCAATTACGAGTCAGGTCTGTAGTTGAGTTTCGTGGCATTGTCAGAGAATATCAAATGTTAACAAAGTCAGAGAATATAATAACAAAGTCAGAGAATATTAAATTAGGTAGGACTCGAATAACAATCTAAGTGTTAAAGTGTGAACATGGCCAAACAAGTTAATCTGTAGGTCAAGTCGATTAAAAGAAAAATAGCTAGGGTCTATACTAATCAACTAATGGATGAACAATTAATGCATTCCTTGAACCGTATAAATTAACTTTTTCTGTTCCCAAACTTTTGTCTTTACTTCCTGGGTCGTTAGTTGTGTGTGCGTTTTGTTGTTTAGCAGTGTTGTTCAAGTGTGTGTAAACCGAAAGACTTTTTTAAGTCCGGGTCAGTTAAAGTCCACTTTAATTATCGACTCTTAATAATTTATTAAATTTATTAAATTGATTTAAAAATAGATTGCTGAAAGTTAATAGTTGAAGTGTATTTCAACTGATGTGGATTTAAAGATAGAGATGTATTCAACCATTTTATTAAAACAAGTACACCTTATTATTTTCGGCCTAAACCTAGGTGATTTCAAACTTAAAGTGAAATCTCTTATTTTACACTAGAAGATGGGAACTTATCAAAGAGAAAATATAAATAATAACCAGGGTGGATATTTTAATTACCACTCTCTAGTGTGAAATGAGAAATTTCACTTTAAGTTTGAAATCTCCTAGGTTTAGGTTATTTTTCAGTTAGTTAATGAACTATGAATTACGAATATAATAACTATGATTCAGTGGTTAAAATACCTAAAGACACACTTACAACTAGGATTATTTCACAATTAATAAAAAACAACCATAAATAAAACTATACGAAGGTTTTGAATAAATCAGGTAAGCTGGTCCTTATCAAATCGGTGCTGAATAGTCTCCCCATCTACTACCTTAGTCTATACAAGATGCCGAAGGCGGTAGCGGACAAGCTGATTGCTTTACAACGGAACTTTATGTGGTGCAGGGAGAATGGGAACTATGGTATACCTATGGTAAAGTGGGAGATAGTTCAGGCTCCAAAAAAGGTTGGGGGATTGGGGGTTGGTGATGCAGTGCTGAGAAACACAGCGCTTCTGTTTAAGTGGTGGTGGAGGTTTTCAAAGGAGGATTGCCCGCTGTGGAAGAAGATTGTGTGTTCGTGTAATAAGTTGAACCCGGATGTCATGTTAGCAACTCAGCCTTTACCAGTAAAGGGTGGCCCTTGGAAGGACATATGTCAGTTGAATATAAAAGAACCGCGGATTCGTGATAAAGTGGTAAGTGGACTGGCAATGGAAGTAGGCAATGGTATGCAGACTCGATTTTGGGAAGATAACTGGGTTCAAGGTGGTACTCTGAAAGGAAGTCATCCGAGACTCTACTCTATTTCCAGTCAGCAAGGACTTGTCATCGGGGAGTGTGGTTTTTGGGATGGGCTTGATTGGATTTGGAATTTTCAATGGAGGAGGGCGCTGTTCCAATGGGAGCTGGAGCTTGTCAATCAACTGCATGAGAGGTTAAGGCCAGTGAGGTTGTCATCAGGTAGGGAGGACAATGTGGTGTGGAAGTTTGAAAATAAAGGTATTTTCTCTACTAGTTCTGTGATCCAGGCTATACAAGCGGAGACATTATCAGCTGAGATAACGAGTTATAGCTTCACGAGTTCCATTTGGAAAGGTTTCGTTCCTCCGAGAATTGAGCTCTTTGGGTGGTTTGTGCTAGTGGGTAGAGTTAACACCAAGGAGCGGCTGACTAAACTAGGAGTCAACATTCTGGGGGATAGTATGTGTGTACTGTGTACCAAGGAATTAGAATCTGTTGAGCATTTATTCCTTAGGTGTGAGGTAACATGGCAGGTGTGGTGCAAGTGGCTGAGGTTACTAGGAAGGGAGTGGGTGATTCCCGGAACTGTTAAAGAAATGTTTGAGAGTTGGCATGGAATGCATAATAGACAACAGGGGAAGAAGATGTGGATGTCAGTGTTCTTTGCAGTGATTTGGAACATCTGGTTGGAACGGAATGCACGAATCTTCAAGAATGCAAGAGCAAGCCTGGAGGTCATACACACAAGGACGTTGATGAGCTACACGGAATGGAGTGGTGGTGATCCTGGGGGAGGATGAGAGTACTGGGGATAGTAGGGGTTAGTTTATTTGTTGGTAGCTGATTATGTGTCTTCTTCTTTCTTTTATTTGCTCCACTTTAATGTGTTGAGCTTCCTTTGTTTCAAAAAAAAAAAAACAATAAGCTCAGGAAAATTATAACAAACCTGATATTTAATTTTATTGACTCAAGTGGTGAACAATAATACTATACAATAATAATGTTAATGTCAACGCTTGAATGTGTCAACTGTATACTCTATGATTATTATATTGTTTTTATTCCATCCCTAATTAATTGTATAAAGACCCAAGTATGAGTGACAAGCAATTCATCAGATCCGTAAAACAGTTCAATGAATAATGTATAGCGGAAATTAAATGCATATTGTTTTGGTTTTTTCTTGAAGCCAATGCATGCATGGCATGGCATGGCATCCATAATCCAACCATAATTAACTGTAGGTTGTTGCTTGTTAGCCACTCTATATGTTTGGAAAGACAAATGGTCAAAAGTAGTTTATATTGTTGACTTTAGGGTATCAATGTAGGACCCATGAGGCCCCACCTAGTATTGTTTCCTGTGCCATTACTTGGCTANATAATTCTAAAAAAAAGATAAATTAAATTAAGTGGAGATTAATATAAAAATTAGTAATTTTGATATATTAAAATTTTTAATTTGGAGGGTTATTACCCCACTTTTCTAACACTAACCTCTGCCTCCTGCTTATGGGAATTTTGAAATAAATAAATAAAAATTTTATAAAAAGTTGGAAAAAAATATCTGAATCTCCAATCATCCTGTACCTAACAGCGCCGAATCCAAATGGCAATGGCACTCCATTCTGAAGAAAATAATGCTTATCCCTCAATCCTGTTCACACTTGCTCCCTCCCCCAACCCAACTCTGTTATCACTATCAATGCAAATTACCTACCATTTTCTTTTCTCCAAATTGGTACAGATAAGAGTTTTTTTAAATAATATTTTTAGAATGATATTATAAACCAAGCATGAAATCAATAATTAATTATATATTAGTTATGGACTTTGTTAAGTAGACAATGATTTTTCTGAATAATGTAAATAATAGGTTCTAAAACTGACTCAATAAAATAAAAATACACTACACTTCCAAATTACTCACCTAAATCTTAATATTAGGATAACCATCCGCACACCTAGTGAATAATTGAATATCCGATATATCCATTGTTCACATTGTTTAATATTTTTATTATTATATCATAAAATTTAACTAAATTATTTAAAATTCATAAACACAAATAGGGATGGTAATAAGATGGGTAGGGATGAGTTTTTGTCTTATTTAACTTTGACTCTGTTCCATCCTATAATAATTTGCATAGAATTCACTTCGCTCCTACTCATAGATAGTAAAATTGAACTGTAACCTATTTCCGTGGGTATCTACCCCACTCTTATAATTATTAAAATTTAATAAATAAAATTAAATTTAAAAATTTATATAATCATCATCACATACATAACATAAATTAAAGTAAACACTTAAAAATGATACAATATTATTAATCAATTTACTAATAATTTTATATATATTATATATATACTGAGATGGGTAGAGTCAGGTATTACCTAAATCTGACCTCGTCCTGTCCCGTTCAAGGACCCACCCTGCTAAAAACCTGTCCCGAATGGATAAGAGAGGGGTGAATACCTACAAGTAAAGGTAAAAGTGGGTCAGACTACTCGACGTTAACCTGTGGCTCGACTCGTTTTAAGTTCAGTTTTTTGAAAAACCTACTAGTTAAAAAGGTAAGAGCAAATGCTTAAAAAAAACTTAAAACATTCGTTGGACCGGTTCATCAGAATATTTTTTTGTAAAAATAAATTATTCTTAATTTAGACTTTTAACTATTCACTTGTAATAAACACAAAACAAAATAAAAAAGAATCAATAATCAAAACTAGTTAAGATGATAACTTTTTTGTTAAAAGAAAAATAAATTGTAAATATAGTTCTGATATTTGACTTACGATGAATGTATAAACAAATTATACTTTACAAATTATGAATTATAAATTATAGAATACATTTAATATCAATTTAGATATTTTAAATTTATTGTTTTGAGTTATAATTCACAAAATAAATTTTTTAAATAAGCTCGTAAACTTGTTGAATTTTAAACAAATTTGATTCAAACTTGAAAAAAAAACCTATAAAAAATAATATACCTAAATTTAGAACATTTATTTATAATATAGATCAAATTTGTCAAAAACAAAACTCAACTTAGTTCGACTTATTTTCATCTTTACTCACAAATTTAGATAATAATGTCATTCCTAAACACAAATATAATTTTTTTAGAGAAAAAAAAAAACTGATAAATTTAGTTAGGACTTAGGAGTACCCGATTTATTATAATCACAATGGGTATCATAAGAGAAATATTTAAGGCGTTGTGTTCTTTGTTATTGTCTCCGTATCCTTCCTATCAGAATAAACACAAAATATATTAATTCAGTATCTAAACACATTGTCTTTATCCACATCTTTTTTACCAAACACGATTTTGTATCTTAAGGTCCGTCTCTTTAAACAAACTCAAACTAACATTCCTCTTACTGTATTAGTGATATGAATGGTAGCGTTCACACAGTGATACTCTTGAGTTGAGTTTTGAGACGAATAATAAGAGTGAAGAGAAGCTTCTCTTCTCTCATAATCTCTAAGCTATATTTCTATTCCATCACTTATGACACTTGTGTTTTATTGCATTCTATGAAAATCCAAACTTTTCAGAGACCCACAATTCCTCTTAACCTTCAAATGAAGAACAAGAAGAAGACCAAGAAACTTAAGGGCGCTATCGTTTCTTCGTTCTTAGTCCGCCACCACAATTTCGAAGAACAATCCCACCAAACCAGGAGAAAAAAGCCACGTGCCACGCCAGCAGCTCCACCGCAGCACCGCCGGCTGTGGGTGAAGGACCGTTCCGGAGCGTGGTGGGACGAATGCAACAGCCCCGAATTCCCCGAACAAGAGTTCAGAAAAGCGTTCAGAATGGGAAGAGCAACGTTCGATTCGATCTGCGACGACCTCAATTCGGTGATTGCCAAAGAAGACACCACCTTGAGGAACGCGATTCCGGTACGGCAGCGTGTGGCGGTTTGCCTGTGGAGGTTGGCCACCGGTGACCCTCTGAGAATCGTTTCGAAAAGGTTCGGTTTGGGAATCTCAACTTGCCATAAGCTTGTTCTTGAGGTTTGCAGCGCCATCAAAACGGTTCTTATGCCAAAGTATTTGCAGTGGCCCAATGAAGATTATTCTTTGAGGAAGCTGAAGAATGAGTTTGAATCTGTTTCAGGGATTCCCAACGTTGTGGGATCTATGTACACATCACATGTTCCCATTATTGCCCCAAAGATCAGTGTTGCTGCTTATTTCAACAAGAAGCACACTGAGAGGAACCAGAAGACTAGTTACTCTATCACTGTTCAGGGTGTTGTTGATCCCAAAGGGGTTTTCACTGATGTTTGCATTGGTTGGCCTGGTTCAATGAATGATGATCAGGTTTTGGAAAAGTCTGCACTTTTTCAGAGAGCTAATAATGGGGGTTTACCTAAGGGTCTTTGGATTGTTGGAGGTTCAGGGTACCCTTTGATGGATTGGGTTTTGGTGCCTTATACTCAGCACAATTTGACTTGGACACAGCATGCTTTCAATGACAAGATTGGAGAGGTTCAGAAGATTGCTAAGGATGCTTTTGAGAGGTTGAAGAGTAGGTGGTGTTGCTTGCAGAAGAGGACTGAGGTCAAGCTTCAGGATTTGCCTGTTGTTCTTGGGGCTTGTTGTGTTTTGCATAATATTTGTGAGCTGAGGGATGAGGAGATGGATCCTGATCTCAAGTTTGATCTTGTTGATGATGAAATGGTGCCTGAGGTAGCTCTTAGATCCATGAGTTCCATGAAGGCAAGGGATGCAATTGCTCATAATCTTTTGCACCATGGACTAGCAGGGACTTCTTTCTTCAATTGAATACTGAAAATTTGGGAAAGTAGTATTCAACTAGTTCTTTTGCTTGTGTCTTTCTATTTGTTAGTGTTGCAAGTGTGAGGAGTGTTGAAGTTAGTCGCACATCAAATAAAGTAAGGAAGAGTGAGGAGTTTATAAGATGAGAGACCAATTAACTTGACACCTTAAGGTTTTGAGTTGGATGTGGCGTCTTCTCATCTTATGTTCTCTCGCTTGATTCATTCCCGAAATCTCCCCAGTGGTCGAGAGCTCTCCGCAGTTGGCCCAACACTATTTATGGTGATGATGATAGAATTCTCCATCATTGTTTCATGATAAAGGCTTTGTAAAAGATATAGTTGCCCCCTCCAACAAATATATATTGTTGTAGTCTTCATAGGTTTAAGGTTTTT
>NC_029791.2:124574186-124576852 GCF_000816755.2 Arachis ipaensis | reverse complement strand
AATCTAGTTGCTTATTTTAGTTGTGTAAGATAGATTACTTAATAAGATCATATCATATCATTCTTTTGTAAGTGTCATAATCTTAATTTCATTGCCATATCGAAACACTAGTTAATCAAATCAGAATCGGAATATTCTTTTGTGTATTTTTAGAATCCCTTGATTAAACTAGTATGAAATGCAATTTTTGGAAGAGCAAGATCTATTTTATTTCTCCCATAGCAAGCGAAACACGTTGTTAATGCTATTAAGCTGAAACTAAAATCACTATCTGTGAATATTGACTCTCTATTTGATGTAACCCAGATCTTGACACTGTAAGTGGTAACAAAAGTTTTGAATTTGTGACTTTTTATGATATTTAAGCACTTTCTATTAAACTACTTCTATTTTAGTTTTATAATAAACTTTCTATCTATCTGTCTGTATATCTAGCTATCTATCTATATTATTTAGATGAATAGTGGTTGTTATGATACCTACAACCCTGTTGAAATCAAATATATAAGAGTGAATTCCACATTCAACATATCTTTAACATTTATGTTTCGGCAAAACTAAGAGGAATTCTCAAGGTACTAGAGAATTCTCTTATATATATAAATGATATAATCCATACTTAAAGAAAAAACATTGAATTTAAGACCCTATTATGCTATACCAATCCAGTCAACATGAAAAGCCAATATCGACAAGCTCAGTTCAAAGGGATTAAAATCCAATCAACCATAAGAGATTATAAACTCAGGAATACATCTTAAGAAAGGATGATTAAGTACGATCTTGAAAAAAAAAAACCGTTAAAAACAATTTCGATATTTACTAACAATTTTGAAGATTAAAATAACACTTAACCTAAAATGACGTATAAGAATGAACTCTCCACCTTCACAAAGCAAGCCATTATTGAAGAAGAACGAGGAGTGGAGGCAGGGGCGGAGCTACATACTGCGAAAGGAGGCAACGGTCCCCTTAATTTTAATTTTTTATATGTAAATTATATGTAAATTTTAATTTAATCTCTTTTAAAATTTTATTTTAGTCTTATTTTATTATGTAAATATTTTTTGTCCTTCTCTAATATTTCATCTAGTTCCGCCACTGCGTATTGCACCTCTGATCTGTAAGGTAGCGTTTGTTTTGAGGTACTGGGACAGAGACTGAGAGACTGAGACTCAGTATCATGTTTGTTGACACAGAGACTGGTACTAAAATTTCTGTCTCTATCCCCAAAATTTCAGTATTTCAATACCTCCAGAAAGTGGGGACACAGGGGACTAAAATTTTTAAAGACGGAGATTGAAACTTTAATAACATTTTATACCTAAAATACTCTCATTTCAATTAATTAATTCCAATTTTACTCTTTGTGCAAATCAAATTAGAGCTTCATTTTTATTTTAATTTCTGTCTCTTACTTTGCACCAAACAGAATACTGAGATTTATTTCAATCTCTGTCTCTTAGTTTCTATCTTTCAGTTTCAATCTTTCAATCTCTGTCTCTCCACCAAACACTACCTTAAGACTTTAAAATGTCTGTGGCCTGAACTGTTCTATTTCCATGACTAATGCTCGAGTCAATTCTTCGTCTTATTGTCTAGGTGGTATCAGACAATGAGAAAAACGTGTTCATGTTATCATCACTTACCTTAAACCTTTTTAAGAGTGAAGTTAATTAGTGCAACTTGAACAAGCACATTTCACGACGAGAAGCCGTGAATGTATTCAACACTTGTTGTTTACATTGGGGGAAATTCATTAGTTTATAGACCTAACAAATAACTAACCCATGAATAACTCCCAATAGGCCTAATCCTGATTACAGCCTATCTAATAACATTTACACACACAGGCATATAATATAACATTGCACACATACATATCAAAAAGTTCTATGCACTTGCATTAAACAATGTATTATCACATTTATTTAATATCAAAACTATCTATTGTTAACCATTAAATGATGTGTGTGTCAAAATAAGATCACCAACCTTGAATCTCTGAGAGCTCCTCCTCTGACCTGCACTGGAATAACCAATTAACAACTCAATCAACCAATGTCCATATTTACCAAATTCTCACCAACCATTGTATCACTAGAGAATGAAAAAAAAAAAAACAAAACAAACTTGTATGCATGAATTGGGGGTAAAATAAGCGCATGGAATACACGTTTGGCTTCATGGTTTGTATATTTAAATGGAAAGGTGAAATGATGGGTTTTGGATCCTTGTGTACATAAACCAAAAAAGTCACTGTCATTCTCACATCACATTGCTACAGTTTCCACTCAGCTACTATTTTTGCAAAACATCTCAACTTTCAGAAAAAAATGAGTGCTTTCAAAAAACGGCGCTTTCAAAGGGAAGGATCATTTTGGCATATAATAAATAGGGTCGTTATATTGATATATAGACACTAATGTATCTCTTGATCTACCTTTTTTATAAATCAAAGTTACTTTATTTTGTTTAACGTTTGAGGTATGATACGTGTACACCAAAATCAGTCATCAAAATCAATTACCGTCCATCAGTATAAAATACATACTAAAATATAAATACATATTGAAAATAAATTAAACTACATATGTATTTATACACAAATATATTAGTGGCTGATTTTAGTGTACAAAAAGTATTTTTGTTAAAGTTTATAATTA
>NC_029791.2:124570650-124573931 GCF_000816755.2 Arachis ipaensis | reverse complement strand
TAAAATAGTTTTAGATTAGTTTTCTACTATCTACTAATGTTCTTGTTATAAATTAGATATGGATAACAAAATTAGTTTTTGTCAAGATAGTAAATATATTATGCTAAAACTAAAAAAGTAGAGTTTAATTTTGATGCACCAACCGTCTAAAATACTTTACACAATCGTCCAATCACATCAATTCTTCTGGATGATCATTCACGTAATTAATGAAAATAGAAGTTATTTTTGATGATGTAGCGTTACATAATTGAATATATATGTAAAGCTACTTTATACTGATAGTGCATCAAAATTAACTTCATATATATATATATATTCAACTCTTGAAGTTAATAAAATATTTATTTGTAAATTATATATGATGGACAACACGGGTTGAAAATTTCGGTTCCTTCTTTTGGATTTGTTTTTTCAGTGTTTTTGGATTGTCACTTTTTACGTTGATAAAAAGTACTTTTATTGTTTAATTCTCAATTCTTAATAACAGATTTATTTACTCTATCACTACTCAATATATAAGTATTTTTTCCTAACTCTTCATAGTTTGCATAAGTATCGTTGATCGTTGCTACATTAATTTTGATGAGTACGTCTTAGAATTGGCTATAGAAATCTTATCCCATAGAACATTGTATCTTGTTCAACTTCATAAATTATGCAACAACAAATACAACTTAAAAATATAAACAACACAATTAAGAAGATAAACATAAATAAGAACCAATACCAATATAATTAAAGAAAATTTCATACACATACGCAAGTCGCTAATTTATTGACCTAAGATCTCAAATTCAAGTAATTCTCCTAACACAACCAACTCCATCAATTCCAGTAACTCCACCGCAACCAACACTTTGAAATCAGTGTACTCGGATACTGATATAAAAAGGAAAAAAGAATAGTTAATTCATATATACAGGAAAGATATCCAAAAAAATTCTAATAAATTACTAATGATCATATATAGTTGATATAAGACCAAAGGAAAAGGACAAAATATTTACCTTAATTCTTTGGGAGAACTGCTTCTCCCAAACCACCTGTTAGAAATGCATGCATCAATTCCGCAAGTCATATACTAAAAATTCTTAGTTAGCACATAAACTCCACTCTTTACTAATAAAGTTACAACTGAAATAGTAGGTTACTCAACTAAAAGGAAACATTTGAATTTAGAAGTTCAACAAGTAAAATGTTAACAGAACGTCTAAGTCCAGCCAACTTACAACAACCCAATTAAAGAAAACTACAACACCATATCTTTAACACAAAGAAACTAAGTCACACATTGTAACTGAACATTCTAGGCAAATCACGTTAGCAACAGATGAATTTAATCCTATATATTCATAGATGATGATGCCTCCTCATTATCATTCCAAGTTTCATCTATACTCCTAGAAAAGGCATCTTCAAGTTTTTGCTTTGTAGATCTTGGTACATCACGGTATGGATCCAAGTGGATAAAGTGCAACAAAACTATAATAATATCTTAATAAAGTTATATTAGAGTAAAAATTTACATATGCCATAAGATAATGCTTATTTTTTATTTTTCATTTTTTTTATTCCTAAAAAGAGAACATTAAAAAAATGGCATTTAGTAAATGCACAAACATGCCAAGGATTTGTCAATGACTATGGCAAAAGAAGAACAGAACTTGTTAAACGGCATTTAGTAATAATAATAACGAATGAAATAATAAAAAAAGTAACTAATATAAAAGGAGAATATGAAAAGGCAAACAAGAGATATTTGGTGGTTACAAATTCAATAGAAAGAAAGTGCATTGGATTGATTTGTATAGAATTTTCTACTTTTTAGTACAGAAGTTTTTTAAATATAAATGTATAAAAATTAATCATTTAAGAGTTAAAAAAATAAAAGTTAAGAGTTTCAATGCGAACCAAATGGTGGAAAAATGAGAAATATAAGAGATAAATAGCTCCAATATGAAGCAAATGAGGAAGCCAACCATTGAAATTGAACCATATCGAATTTTTATAGATTTTTCCACTTTTTAAAACAAAAGAACTTTATCATTCAAGTGCATAAATTATATCTTTTAAGATTGAGAAATAGAGTCAAAATTAAGGAATATGGGATTAGTAATCCAAAGATTAAAAAATGATTTAGTATCATCACTGAAAAAAATAAATATCTGGTTTTTTATTAAAGTTAAAAATTTTATTTGTCAGATACCATCTTAAAAATACACGTTTTACAGGTCCAATGTGACAATAAAAGTAAATTTCATCCAAAAATATTAATCAAAGAAGTTCAGACATCCAACAAACTCGATGGATTATTTGGAAATGAAATATAAACTCCATACACAGAGATCACAGTTTATACACAGAGGTCAAAGGGGAAAATTTTTACCTTAACTTTCTTGAAAATTTTCTGACCTCATTTTCATATGCAGTAAAACTGTATTGCAATTTGAGAACCGAAACCAACAACAACCTCAATCGCTCTCTTATATATCTTTATCAATGAAGAAATCACATTATAAAAAAAGTTAATTGGCATCCAAATATCAATATAAGTAGAGGATAACATTGACATAATCACATACAACTTAACAACAAAAATCATGAAAATTTATTTACACTCTCTGCTTAGCTCAATCGGTTAGGGTTTTCAGATGGAGCTTGACAAAAACGATGTTGAAGATACGCCGTTCGAGAGCGCGAGATATGCCTTACATAAATGAGGATTTGGGAGACAGGGAGAGCGATAAACAGAGCGTTAATGGCCAGAGATTATCCGGAGCAGGAGAAGTGAGTTGGCTATCTATGAGAAAAAGAAGGGGAAGGTTGGATTTAGAATTTCAGAAGAAAAAGAGAGAGGACGGCACAGGTTGAAGCGAAAGAGAGATAAAGAGGGAAAAGATAAGGGGAGAGAAGAATGTAACGTATTTACCTTACTCACCGTTTCAATTTTTTTATTCTAAGTTATTGAGGAACTGACGCGTGGCTTCAGGAGCCACGGCAATTATACAAGTAGTAGATAAAGAGGGACTACAAAATCACAAAATACATTGATTTAACTAAAAATACCACCTTTGCTTTTCTAACCATCATTGTCCCCCATTAGTATCTAGATGAGGCTTTTTTGCTATGACTAAACCATCATTTCAGTTTTTGCTAATAAAATAGTAACTTGGAAAAAATGTAATAATCTTATAATTTTCTGTTTCTTTTTTTTTTTTGGTTATTAATTATCTTATGAACTCTAAAAAGATTTATTTTTTTAATCTTTCTAAAAACTA
>NC_029791.2:124562637-124570525 GCF_000816755.2 Arachis ipaensis | reverse complement strand
TACACACACTTACCGCACATACACACACTAAAAAGAGTTTTATTCCTTTTATATTCCACTCCTGAAATTTGAATTCTGGTATAACTTCTAGATTTTTGGGACCAACTTGGACTACACTTGTCAATTTCAAAAGTACACCTATCAAATTGTATAGAGAGCCGGTAGGCTCAAGAATTCAGTCCAAATCAATTTAGTGGATGAAAGGGTAATTTACCCCGGTTACCAAAAACGGGCTCCTGAAATTTCAATTGGTTCCGGGGACATTTGGTAAGATAAGAATCACAATTTCAAGTCCAAAAGAAAATTTCACAATTTGACCCAAACAAACAAACGAACAAACAAATATAGTCTACGTAGATAATTGAGGATCGGGAATGAATCCTCTCACACTTCACACTTGACAAAACATTTGAAAGAAAAAAAAATAATTGAGAAAATTGTTAACCAAAAACAAATATTGAAAAAATTCATTCTCATTCTCATTGGCCAAGGATAAAATCTAACTGTAACAATCCATTAGGCCTGTCGGGTCATATGGGCCACCAGAAGAGTGCAGATAGAAACAACTCATTTCAGACTCAAAAAGAGAAAAGATAAAAAGTCTCTTTCTCTCGCAAGGAGAGCATATTTCTCTAGATAGCTAGAGCGACTACTTCGACAGGAAGCTGGTTCATCTCCGGCAGCGGAGCTTTCGCAAAGAAAAAATAGAAATAGTAACCAAAACTATCAGAAGTGTCCGAGGCCAGGTCTCCTCTTTGTTAGAGAGTACTTCAAGCTCATGGCTATTTTAAGAGGAGAAGTTCTTCACCTAGATGAAGACCATCATGTCGGTGAGTTTCAAATAACAAAGAAGCTAGTTGGAAGACTTTTGACAGAGAAAAATGTAAACAAGACTACTGTTGAAAAAACATGTTTGCCTCATAATAGCCACATTCAAAGTGTGTGAGCACAGCTGAGGCATAACTCAACTGGTTAGACCATATTTTTTTTTGTGACTGAAATAAATTAAACAAAGAAAAACAAAAGAAACAAAACAAGGAACTGCTTAAATAGAGGGACAGACCCGTTTAAGACTACTCTTAAACTCCTCCCAATGTGAAAGAAGCTCCACATGCGAAAGTTGTAACTTCATCGCCATCTTTGCCATAGTATCTGCCACCGTGTTTGCATCTCTCATAATCAAACGAAAGTCAACACGCCAATTTCAATGCATGATATCTCTTATTTTGAGTACCAGTGGATCAATAAACCCAAAACCATCTTGAGTAACAAGATTAAATGCTTCCACACAATCTGTCTCACAAATAACATCTCGTTGACCCACATCCCAAGCTAAGAGATATCCTCTCCAAATAGCAAACAATTCTCCTTGAAGAATACTATTACTCTCAATCATTCCCAAACACCCCCTTTGCCAGCTCCCATTACAATCTCTAATAACACAAGCAAAACCAACACTATCACCCGAACCAAAATAACTAGCATCACAATTAATCTTAAAAGTACCAATGGATGGGGGATTCCAAAAACTAATTAATCTTAAGGGTTAGACCATATGCTTCTTAATATGCTGCACTCAGGTTCAAACCTTGGTGAGTGCACCAAATGTTGAATATGAACCCTTAAGTGTGTGTAGTGTGGGTGTATTATGATACTTAGAATTGGCAGTTAGGGGTCTAGATCGGGTGAAGTCCGGGTCTTGATCAACTTTATCACGACATCACCAAAAATTAGATTCTACATCTTTTGATACTCTAAATTTTGGAAAATAATTATTCCATAACATTGCAACATTCACATAATAATAATTTAGAATCTAACAATAAAAATTTAAGTTTCATAATAATAATTATATCAATTACACATTAAACATTCAAAGTTCAAAAGACAATTAAAACAAAGTTAACAACCAACACAAGATTAACATAATAATAATAATTTATAATGTCATACCAACTAATAACAACAAAATATTAAGTAACAAACAACTACACAGGTCCAACGGGTCGGAGCCGGGTGACCCGAGACTTGGCCCGAATCCGATTTAATAAATAACCGGGGCCATCTATCGAAACCTCGAGTCTGACCGGGCCATAACGAAGCCGGGCCAAATTAGCCCCGAAGTCATCGGGTCCAGTCCGGGTCTTCGGGCCGGACCGGGTCTTGTGCACCCAGTTGTCCAATCTACTTGACCCAAAAAAAAAAACATGCCTTGGAATGAAGGTTGCAATGGTTTCCTTAACGAAGGGGATTCTTCAAATGAAGTTGGAGTAGCTAATTAGGCAATGTATTGGTGAGAACATTCAATTACTTCTCCCATCTCTTTATTAGTGTTCAATTTGTGTTTGGCTGGGCCCAGGGCTGGGGGCGGCTGGCCAGCCCTTTCAATCTCATTCAGAAAATTAATCAGAAGCTCAGAACAACACCACAAGAATCCTTCGGTTCCCCTTGGATCGGGGGAGATAGTAAACCAAAGTGATATATATGGTAGAAAACGTAATCTATATGGAATATCATGGTTTATACATTACGATGATATCATGCACAAAGTGATGCCAGAGTACAAGTTGAAAAGGCTCCAGGTTCTTACTACTACAACTCCCTGCTTGACCATACTAAAATTAAAAGCCGAGGTGCAAATAATACATCTAATGTACACAGCCTTATCCCCTTTGAGTAGAAAGGTTTGAGGCCAAAAAATAATAACGAAAATCCTAAACAAAATCCAAGATGAAAAATGGGCTTGCTGACGGGAATTGATCCTTTATTCCCATATTCACCAACAGGTAAGTGATCTCAACTATGGAACCTAATAGCAAATTTATCCACCACATATAGTTCATCTTAACTGGCATCAAGCAGATTCTCATGGTCAAAGAAGCAGTTCCAGTGAATGTTAGACTAATATGCTGCTGAGTGCTGCCTACTCACCATGATCATGTGGTAGATTGAAAGGAAAGTGTGCAAATTGAATTTTTAAGGTTGGTGACTCGGGTTTTTTATCATCAAACTTGTAGCCTGCATAAAATACTAGACTTAGAGTGTATGATATATTACCAACACATTTATGATAAGATGATAAAGCATCTATGAAAGTGAATTCCAAATTGATAAGATTACAGAGAGTTTAGGGTTGTGTTTGTTTCCTGTATCTAGACACACGTATATCATACATATTCAGATTCATTATTCCAAGGCCTTTCTTTTCCCTTCTTCCTAATCACTATAATGTCAACACCAATCATACATATTATTTTTCTCTGCACTATGAATAGACATTAGACTCAAATTTATGCAGCCAAAAAAAAAAATGAATACCTTGCAGAGCTTCCATTGCAGTGAGAGCACATTTGGAATCAACAAATTCCACAAAACACAATGTCAAAGCCTTGTCTCCACTCTGCAGCATACTCAATCATTTAAAAACTACTAAATATAAAAAAAACAGACAAATATAAATACATTAGAACATTATCTATTGTTTAATGGATTTAAACTTTTCTTTTCCTCATTTTTAAAATAAATAGATGTCAAAATGTAACATTTTGCCTTAGTCCTTACTGCAAAGGACTTCAGAAAGAAAAACGTTAGAGGGCCATCAGAATGTTTTTGGCCATCATTTAGCCATCAACTCAATTTCTTTAATCTAGTTCTTTTAGTCTAATAATCCAACAACATATTTTATTCTACTTTTAAACAGTGATGTCTAACTGATAGACAAAAACAATAAATTCTAATGGCCCTCTAGCATTCCTACTTCCGAAATTGAAGCAATGCACACCTAAACTATCAACATATCACTCTAAATTAAGAAACTTACCCGTCTAGGCTCCTTGTGAACAACTCTAATATCCTTATAGCCAATAAAGGGACGGAAAAGATCTTAAGATATATGTCAAGGCATTTACATCAATGGAGCATTGTTCTTAACATAGTGAATGCGATTTCATGCACTTCAATTAAATTTCCAGTTCCATAAACTCTAAAAACGATGTTACATTGAATAATAATATAATTTCACACACTCTTCCTACACATTAACACTGATTAATCACATGAATTGATGCAAGCAACGAAAAGGATACGACCAACTTCCCTTCTGGTGCAGTCTTTTGGGAGTCCACCAACAAACAGAACATTGGATTCAGGCAGCGAATTCGAGAGAGCATCGTAATCGATCTTCGAGACAGTCCGTTCGTTACTTATAACCGGATTAACAGGTAACGAAGCATCACGAGTTTTGCCAAGATCAGTAGGGTCTTCAAGAGTTGAATAAGCCCCCTTTATGTCAAGCCCTGTTGGAGCCATTGAAACAGATTCGGAACGAACCGCAGAACCCAGCAGAGCATCATCAACACCGTATGCACTCATACGCAAAAAACTTACCTGAATGGCAACAAATTAATTAACTCAATAAACGAATATTATTGTTAGAAACAAGAGACTGAGAGAGTAATCTGAAAAGTGTATTATTTAGTTGTGATGAAAGGTACAATATACAAGGGATATTTATAGGTGATAAATGAATCAGAGCAATAAAGGCATAGAATCCTACAATTAATATACAGATATACTAGACGATACTAATTGATCTAAATTGATTCTAATGATTCTCTAACATCTCCCCTCAAACTCAAGTGGGAGCTAAGGATACCAACTTAAGTTTGAATAACAAAGTCCGGAAACGAGTCGGGTGATGAGCTTTCGCTCTGATACCATGTTAGAAACAAGAGACTGAGAGAGTAATCTGAAAAGTGTATTATTTAGTTGTGATAAAAGGTACAATATACAATGGGTATTTATAGGTGGTAAATGAATCAGAGCAATAAGAATCCTACAATTAATATACAAATATACTAGACGATACTAATTGATCTAAATTGATTCTAATGATTCTCTAACAATTATAAATAAATTAAGATATTTACATCGCTCTGCATGTAATCAGATGCAGCAGCACGCAAGGCGGTGGAATTGGAGAGAAGAGGGGAAGCCAAAGAGGGTGGCTCGGCTGGAATGTAACCAGGAAAGGTAGTTCTTGAGATTCCTGCGGACAGAATAAAATTAAGTAGTGGTTTAGGGTTTAGAAGGTGCATAAAAGAATTGATATGATTGGTACCTCCGTCAGGAACGTAAGGGTAATAGGGATCCGCCATAGATGCTCTCTGCAGTCTGCTATGCTAAACAGTTAACAGTGAATAGAAAGAAAGTCTATATTGGTTACGGTGTTGATGATGTGGCCCAAATCGGTGCGGGTAATGCCATGTTGGTTTCAACAATGAATCGGGCCTGACCGCATAAGGGCTCGCCCCGCTTTATGTTAATCTAACCCAGTTAGCCAGTTAGGTTATGTAGCTCGAAGCTTGTACTAAGGCCACTTCTTCTGCCTCTCAAAATACCACACTACCGGCTAAGTAAAATTTTTTTTTTTTTACCCAAACGGTATCCCCTAATTCAATAGGTTAAGAACTAATCTGTCGCGGATCTGAGTTCCATTTAAGGGTTTGTCGCTGGCCAATGAGTTGCTGCATGCACAAGGCAGGAGTTCGAACTCCCGACAATTGTTTAAGCGGACGAGTGAGTTTACCACTCGACTAACCCAAGTTAGTTACCGGCTAAGTAAATTTGTGGACGTGTGAATTGGTGGACTAATGATTAGTTTATTAGTCTGTTTAAACAAAAATTTAAAACAAAAAAAATTATAAATTAGAATATTATGTGACTTTGAGCCATTTAATACTTTGTCAAACTACTTCTCATTGCACTAAAGAAAAATTACGTGTCCTTATATTTATGATTAAAATAGAATATCTGTACATTAATATCTGTACCTTATAATTTCCCATAAAAGATATATATATATAATAAAGATGTATAAGTAGAAGACTCTAGTATAAAATAATTAGCTCAATAATAATTTATATATATATAATAATATTATATGTTGTATTGTGTATATATATACAAAGATAGAAAGAAGTATTAAAAATAAAGAGAGGGAGAATCGCATTTGCTTATTGTTACAATCTCAATATAATAAAGATGATTAATAATGTTATTAATATTATATGTAAAGAGTAATAGAAAATAGAATTTAAAATACTTATAAAATAAAAGAAGAGAAAGAATTGTAGTAGAAATATAAAGAGAAGAGTATTTGATTGCAACATAAAAGAGAAGTATTCGTAAGAAGAGAGAGAGGTGATTTGTCTACTACTTTTTTTTTTCCTGTACGAATACTTCATATCAAGTTCTTATTTATAGGCAAACACATGGCATCATTTTCAAACATTATTTAATAAGATTCCCTTTGAAAACCTGAGACTTGTGGAAAATGGGAATCCACCTCAGGCAATCTTATCACAACACTCCTCCTTGGATGACCATTTAGGATTATTGCCTCGTTAAAACCTTACTAAAGAAAAACCCAGTGGGAAAAAAAAACCTTAGTGAAGGAAAAAGAGTACAATATCCTTTAGTGATGGGGACTGCCTCGTTAAAAACCTTGTCAAGAAAAACCCAATGGGAAAAAAAAACCTGACCAAGGGAAAAAGAGTATAGTCTCCCCCTCTTGCCGACATCATTTAATGTCTCGAAATCGGCGCATTCCAATCTCATGTACCAATCTTTCAAAGGAGGATTTTGGGAGTGACTTTGTAAATAAATCTGCCAGATTGTCACTTGAACGGATCTGTTGGACATCAATTGTCCCTTGATTTTGAAGGTCATGAGTGAAGAAGAATTTGGGAGAAATATGCTTTGTTCTATCACCTTTGATGTATCCACCCTTAAGTTGAGCAATGCATGCTGCATTATCTTCAAACAGGACAGTTGGAGCTATCTTATGATCAATCAGTCCACATGATGATAGAATATATTGAATCAGACTCCTCAGCCAAAAACACTCGCGACTAGCTTCATGAATCGCCAGTATTTCAGCATGATTAGAGGAGGTTGCTGCAATCGCCTGTTTCGTGGACATGATGCATTCCAATTAAGTTTCTTTTCAGGAAACTTATTCTCTCCCCCTAATGTTGGAAATTTAGATTTATCAAAATGACAATCTGCAAACCGGGCTTTAAACACATCACCAGTTTGTATCTCAAGATACCTCACTATAGAGGGAGAATCATATCCAACATATATCCCCAATTTTCTTTGGGGTCCCATTTTGGTGCGATTAGGTGGCGCAATGGGAACATATATCGCACACCCAAATATTCTTAAATGGGAAACATTTGGCTGCTAGCCAAAAGCTAATTGCATAGGAGAGAACTGATGGTAACTCGTTGGCCTCAAACGAATAAGTGCTGCAGCATGTAAAACTGCATGCCCCCAAACCGAGGTTGAGAGATTTGTTCTCATAAGGAAGGGTCTAACAATTAATTGGAGGCGCTTAATAAGTGATTCTGCTAACCCATTTTGTGTGTGAACATAAGCTACTGGATGTTCAACACTTATTCCATTAGCCATACAATAAGCATCAAAAGCTTGGGAAGTAAATTCACCAGCATTATCAAGACGAATTGCTTTAATTGGATTTTCTGGAAATTGTGCTTTTAATCGAATAATTTGAGCCAGTAATCTCGCAAACGCCAGGTTGCGAGAAGATAATAAGCACACATGTGACCATCTCGAAGATGCGTCTATCAGGACCATAAAATATCTAAAAGATCCACATGGTGGATGAATAGGTCCACATATATCACCTTGAATCCTTTCTAGGAATTCAGGGGACTCAAATCCAATCTTTACTGGTGATGGCATTAAAATTTAACTTCCCTTGAGAACATCCAGCACAACAAAATTCACTAGTTTTAAGAATCTTCTGATTCTTTAGTGAATGTCCATGAGAATTTTCAATAATTCTTCTCATCATGGTTGTTCC
>NC_029791.2:124554448-124562316 GCF_000816755.2 Arachis ipaensis | reverse complement strand
ATTATATGTTGTATTGTGTATATATATACAAAGATAGAAAGAAGTATTAAAAATAAAGAGAGGGAGAATCGCATTTGTTTATTGTTACAATCTCAATATAATAAAGATGATTAATAATGCTATTAATATTATATGTAAAGAGTAATAGAAAATAGAATTTAAAATACTTATAAAATAAAAGAAGAGAAAGAATTGTAGTAGAAATATAAAGAGAAGAGTATTTGATTGCAACATAAAAGAGAAGTATTCGTAAGAAGAGAGAGAGAGGTGATTTGTCTACTACTTTTTTTTTCCTGTACGAATACTTCATATCAAGTTCTTATTTATAGGCAAACACATGGCATCATTTTCAAACATTATTTAATAAGATTCCCTTTGAAAACCTGAGACTTGTGGAAAATGGGAATCCACCTCAGGCAATCTTATCACAACAGTGAGCTCAGGTCGAGAGGAATTTTAGGTTGAGCCAAATTTTAAACATATCTAATGCGAATCTTTTTCAGATTTATGTGTATTAGTGTGTAGTGTGAATGAATTGTTGTAATATGACCCAAAAAAAAAATTTAAGTTATTGATTTATTAGCACTAGAAGAAATCAAATGTGTAGATTATTGTCAAATATAGAAATCGTTCTTTACTTATAAAAAAAATTATGTGTTTTATTATTTTTATTATATTTTTAAATCTTTTGATCAAAATCTCGTTTGTCTTTTACATTTCAGCCATATAAATTTTCACTTATCATTTTAATATTCACTTTTATTTAAAAATGAAAAGATTGCACATTTAGAATAAAAAAGTAACGAATATTTTTATTTTTTTTTAAAAATATTGAGGAAACTCATACTAGTCACCTCATGTTTTGATCAAAATTTAATTAAAAGAAGATAAATATTCAAAAGTTAGTAAAATTTGTTATTTGTTGACAGTATTTTTAGTTATCTATTCAATTCTTTTAGTCTTATAATCGATCAATATACTTTTAACTTATATTTTTAAATATTAATAATTAACTGTTGGTAAAAAATAATAAATACTACTAACTCTCTAATATTTCTCTTAAAAGAATTATTATAACTAAAAAAAATGTATTGATTTTTTTTTTTGCCAAAAAAGATAAAATTGCATTTCTCAAAATGGATGGGTTACATGAGTTCAATAGGACGAAAACAAAACAAAGGGAATCTCCCAACTTACTATGAAGTGAAAAGAAAAGATAATTAAACTTGAAATAAAGGAAATTGTCTTAGACCATGATTTATTGTTTTTATTTTTCCTGAGTTTTCTGCAAAGCTTCACTATTGCATCAACCATCCCCGAAATTTTTGTCTCTTTCTTCTAAAATTTAAGTAAGTTCTGAACTTTCCATAAATTTCATAGTAGAATTATAACTATCACGAGAGTTTGACTGTTTGAGTACCACTATTTCTTATAAAAGCAGACTCAACCTTTGTAACCACCAAGAAGCAAAATCCACGATATAAACCTCTGAGTCTGCTTCCTCTAACAATAAAGTTCTCCAAGCTTCCATGGCAAAAGGGCAGGTAACCAAACAGTGTAAGGCTGTTTCTGAATTTATTTGACATTTTGGGCAAAGAGGAGAGATTGAAGGAAAACGTTGGTGAATATTGCTGAGGACCGACAATCCTTATGGACTAATCTCTAGATGAAAATCTAAATCTTGAAAAAAATTTGCAACTTTCAGATTGAATTCCACAACACCCTGTTTCGCATAATTGGGAGGCAATGTTCAATTGGGGGTGTCGGAGTCCATAAGCAATCTTATATTCTGAAGCTACATCATACTATCCATTTTTGTTCCAAGACCATACCAATTTGTCAATCCCAGAGCTATTCAAAGAAACTTCCTTTATCCTTTCCACAATTTCAACAAGAAATAGGTTTTGAAGTAGTGGCCAATTCCAATTACGATCTACTGGCAATAAATTTTTAACTCTATAGGATCCAAGATGGGTATAATTAGGGATGTTTATAACAAAAGGGTAAGGTGAGAGGAGTCATAGATCATTGAAAATCTTCACATTGTCTCCAGTACTAACACTCCATCTGAGTCCTTTTTCTACCACCCTTCTGCCCTCGAGTAAACTCTGTCACCCCTAAGATGACTAAGAATTTTTCTCCACTATAAGTATTGAATTGAGCCTGAAATACTTGCCATTCAACAGTTGATCCAACAAATTATTTAGTTTTGTAACACACTCCAGAATTGCTTCTCCAATAAAGCTAGATTGTGGGCTCTTAAATATTTGAATCCAAAGCCTTCTTCTGGTTTTGGTCTAATCATCTTCTCCCAACTGATCTAGGTCATTTTTCTTTCTATCATTTTCTGTCTCCACTAGAATTGATTGAGAATTCTATGGATAACATCTAGCAGGTTATCAGGCAATTTAAAATAAGACAAGGTGTATATCAGAACCGTTTTTTCTATTGCTTTTATCAAAATTTGCCTTCTCCCAGTTGATAGAAAGTTTTTTTTCCATGCTTGTACTCTTTTCTATATTTTTTTCTTGATAAGTCCAAATGTGGCCTTCTTAGACCGCTGGACAATGAAAAGTAAGCCCAGATATTTATCCTGTGCTCTTATGTGATTGATTTGTAATTGTGCAGCTAATTCTTCTCTTAATTGAGGTGGTGTATTATTACTGAAAAAAATTATTGATTCGTTGAGATTGATTTTTCGTCCACTGATACTTTCATATTGTTGGAGGAGGGTTAAGATATTGTTGCACGACTCTGAGAAAGCCTTGCTGAAAAGTATAGAGTCATCTGCAGAAAGTAAGTGATTAACTGATGAACTATTTCTATGTATTTGAATTTCTTGAATTGTACTGTTTTATTTTGTCTTGTGTAGTAAATAGAAAAGACCTTCTGCACAATTAGAGAGAGATACGGTGATAAGGGGTCATCTTGTTGAATTCTCCTAGATGGCCTAAAAAAGTCATACGGTTGACCTTCCACGAGAACAGAATAAAAAACAGTAAAGACAGGTTCCCTAATTCAAGAAATTCATTTATGATCAAAACCCATCTTTTCCATCATAAACCATAAAAAATTTCATTCGACTCTATCATATGCATTACTCATGTCAAACTTTATCGACGTGTCAAACTCTAACCTCTCTTTTTATTTTTCAGATAGTGCATACATTCATGAGCAATAAAGATACTATCTGAAATTATCTACCTTTTAAAAAAGCACTTTGATTCAAGCTCACAATCTTATTCAGCATAACTTGCATTCTATGAACTATAATTTTGGAGATAATTTTATAAAACACCGAAGATAGATTTATAGGTCTCACCTGTGTCATGTCTTTTGCATCAAAGGCTTTTGGAATTAGACAAATTTGCATGTGGTTAAAGTTTTTAAGAATTCTACCACTTTAAAAAAAAAAACTTTAGACAGCCTTGTACACATTGTAACCAACCACTTCCCAATAGTATTGAAAGAACTTTGCCATGAAACCATCATCTCCTGGAGCACTGGTAGGACAGGCATTAAAAGTTGCTTTCTTAGTTTCCTCCATAGATACAAATCTCAACAATCTACAGTTCATTGAAGCTGTAACCGTAGGTTGAAATTCTCCTATAAACTCATTAGGGCCAGCTTGATTTGTAGAAGAGAAGATGTCCCGGAAGTATCCTTCTACTACTTTTGCAATGCCCTCCGGGGTGGAAACAATCGCACCATCATCCCTTGCTAGTCCCCATAATTTATTTTTCCAGTTTCTAGCATGAAATTTCTGGTGAAAAATATTGTGTTGCGATCCCCTTCTTTTAGCCATTTGCACCTCGACTTCTCTCTCCATTAACTTTCTTTCCTCTCATACGCCACTTCTAGTTAGGCTTCTAGTTCATCAATCTCCCTTCTCCCATGAGTTCTTGCGCCTCTCAATTCTTCTAGCTTCATCAAAATATCATCAATTATTTCTTATTTAGAATTGATCTTATTTTGTCTTTGTCAATGGAACAATTTGTGTCTGCATTCTTTAAGTTTTTGTGCCAAAACATACATTGGAGATCCTTCCACCTCTATCCTCCAAGTGTCTTCAATAATTTGCTTAACCTCACTTCTTTCGCATCAATGTTCTTGAAATTTGAAGCGTCTCTTGCTCAACCACCTTGGTGGTTCGGTGTCAAGAAGTAGTGGAATGTGATATGAACTATTTTTAACAAGCCTTTTAACCACCGCTGCATTATATATCTCCCTCCACTACGCTCCTGCTATCACTGTATCTAATCCCTCCTTGATTAGGGTATCTCTCTTTCGTCTATTGGTCCATGTGAAAGGTTGCCCAATCATTCCTAGATCAATCAAGACATTATCATCAATAAATCTATTAAATTTTTTCACAGAACTAGGGGATTTTGCACTACCTCCATATTCCTTACTTTGGTACTTGATTGTATTTAAGTCCCCAAATATCACAAAGTTGCCTAAATCGTTGTAGTTTTGCCATAATATATTGAAATTGTGTCTCTCTAGTAGCTTCATTTGTGCTAAAATGAACTCCAATCAATCCATATTCTTGTCCCTTAGTACCATCCTTCACTCGTGCTGTCAGAAAAAAAAAAAAAACACGATGCTAGATAATCTACACTTCAACACTCTCTTTCCATGCTAAAGTCATGCCTCCGGATAAACCAATCGGATTAATGAGTCTCCAATAATTAAAATCACATGATCTAAGCTTTCTTTCTACCAAGCAAGATTGATTATTTGTTTCATGATGCGTGAGCATCTTTCCCATATTTTCTATTTATTTTAAGTAAACATTTAATGAGTTTTAATTTTATTTTAGTGTTTGAAACCTCTTTGGATGATACTTTGAGTTGCTTTGGTGTTTTAATTATTTCAAGTGAAGTTCGAATTAGTTTGGCAACGTTTGTGTGCAAGAAAAGAGAAGAAATCAATCTGCCAAGCTGGCGCTAAACGCAGACCTGGGCATTTAGCGCCAGCAACTCAGCAGCGCAAGGGAGCTTTCTGCCTACTAGGGTGCTAAACGCCAACAAGCCAGAGATGAAAGAGAGCTTTCTGCCCACAAGGGCGCTAAACGCTGGATCTGGCGTTTAGCGCCAATGATCCGGATCACATTCTCATTTATGAAATATCTTTAGTTGGATTTAGCTTTTATTATTCTATTTTATTTTATTTTATTTATTTTTAAGTACAAACAAAATCTTTTAGGTTTAGAATTTATTATTTTATTTTAGTTTCAAATCAAATTAGGTTAGATATAAAAGGGAAAGGATTCAACCCTGAAGAATCTTTTGACTTTGGCACTTTCACATTTTCGGAACCCTAGCTTTCTCTCGAAGTCATGAACCACTATGTAAGAACCGCGAATCAATTAGCTAATTAATTAACGTAAAATAATAATAATTTAATTGTCCGAAATAGGTTCAAAATTTTAGAATATTAATTAGAAAATATAAATATGATATTTGGACTCAGTAGATTTTTTCTGAGTTGAAAAATGTAATTTTCTTCGGAAAATCACATAAAAGCGCGTACCGGTAAATTAACCGGCAGTACCGGCCTAAATCTGTCCGATACTGTGCGAGAATGGTAAAAAATGTAGAAAAACTTAGGAAAATAATTAAAGTTAAAAACCGGGCACTAATTCTAAAGGTTTGGCCCAAAGTCGGGCCAAACGGACCAAAAACACTAACAGGTTGGACCGAGCCCAAGTTGGGCCCAAACCCGACATATATAAGTTCATTAAAAGAACTCATTCAGCCTCATTTTACACTCAAACACACCAAACACAGCTGCAAGTTGAGAGTGAAGAGGGGAGAAGAGTTACTATTCACTCTCTTCTTCAATCCATCATATCTCGAGGTATGGTACTCCGATTCGCGTGCCATCAGCGGATACACGAAGCTCTCGTCGAGCCCGTCACTTCTAGCTAAGAATTGTGGTAAGCTTCTTGAAATTTTTTGTCCAGTTTCAATCCCTTGTGAAATTCAAAAATTTGGTTTTGATTTTGAGCGAAATCTTGTGTTTTTGGGTGTTTAGGTACACTCTAGCACTTGATTCCTATTGGATTTTGACTCAATCAACGTTGGGCAAGGTGAGTTTATTCTTAACTCTTGTAAAATTTTGATTATGATAAACCCTAGGTTGATTAGCTATGAATTATGTGAATATAGCTTGAATTCGTGTTATATGGAGAATGTTGGTGACTTGATTGAGTTTGAGAGAGCTTATGGAAACTTGGTGGAGTCAATTTGGTGATTTAGTGCATATTGGGAATTGGCCAAGGTATGGTTTTTGTTTTCTCTATGTAATATATAATATTTTTGGAAACTTAGGCTAGTGACCCATAGGGTAGGTTAGATTGAATTGGTTGTTGAATTTGTTGAATGATGATGTATGATGATTTGATGACTTTTGGTTATTTTAATGGAAGTTGGTATTGATGTTGATAAATGATGTTGGATGTTGAAATTGAAGTTGATTTCTCATGATTAGTGGTAATAGAATGATGATTGATGAGTTTGTTATGTGAGAAATGGTTTAAAGTGATATAATTGATAATTGGGTTTGAGAATTTGATGATATGAGTGGTGGAATATGATACACATGGTGAGAACTGATGTGAGTTGAAGTTGGTGTGGTTTTGGTTGAAAATTTTGGTAAATTGAGAAATTAGTGAACTTTTGTAAAACTGGATTTTTGATGAACTTTATCGGATCATATCTTGAGCTACAGTTTGTGAAATGGGATGAATTTTTTATCATATCCAAATGTTGTATAGAAAGATATGATCGTTGCAAGTTGGTGTCTGAAATCTAAATTCTGTGAATGCTGCAGAATTTGTGATTTCTGGTTTGTCACACACTGTGTATTTTTGACAGTGTGCAACACGCACAGCCTTGTGCACACGCACACAAGGGGATATGGCTGCTGTTGGGAGTGCTAGCACACTCTGAGCGTACACACAACCAACGAAGTTTTGCAAGCTGTGCGCACGCACAACCTTGTGTGCACGCACATGTTGGAAGGTGCATTCTGTTGAGGACATTTTCACGCATCGTGCGTATGAACAGAATGGAAATTTTTACTCCCTGTGTGTACGCACACCTCTATGCGTACGCATGATAGAATGGAAACTTGTCTCTCAACAATTTTCCTTTGGCAAGTATACCGAATTGTCGTCAAGTAAAAACTCACAATAGAGTGAGGTCGAATCCCATAGGGATTGATTGGTCAAGCAACTTTAATTAGAGGAATGTTCTAGTTGAGCGAAGCAGAATTTGGTTTGAGAGTTGCAGGAAATTAAATGGCGGGAAAGTAAATAGCAGAAAATGTAAATTACTGGAAATAAAGAGCTGAATGTAAATGACGGAAAGTAAATTGCAGAATCTTAAATGGGAATGGGGAAGATGCTCATAAAAGTAAATTGCAGAAATTAAGGAGAATGGGTAAGATCAGAAATGGGGATTCATTGGGCTTAGGAGATGTTGCATTGATGCCAGGGCATCTTGGCCAGTTTCACTGACCTTTTCTTTACTGTTTTTAGGTTAGTTTCATGCATTTCCTTAGGAAAAAAGCTAGTTTTGGGTAGATATTCACTTACACCTTGATTCAAGCATACATTGTGCATTTTACATTATTTCATGAAGATTTTGCATAAGTTTAGTGACAAATTATATGTTGCATTGCCCATGACTTGGACTAGAACTTTGATGCACTCTATTGCTTGATTTCAGGACCAAAGGAAGCAAGGAATGGGAGGTAACTTGCAAAGTTAATGAGAAAAGTGATTGCCAATAACGCTCTCAAAGCCATCATTGACCACGTTAAGAGTCACGTTAACTAAGTTAACGTGAACTCTAACGTGG
>NC_029791.2:124540938-124550749 GCF_000816755.2 Arachis ipaensis | reverse complement strand
TTTATTTTATTTTATTTTATCTTATTATTTTCGATTTAGGTTGATTTCTATAAAGTATTTACTCTTACACTAGGCCTAGTAACCGCGATTTGCGGTCTAGGTCGCAAATCGCGGGAACACCCGTCTTTCGAGAGAAAGTAGAGACCGAACAACCGCAAATCGTGGGATCATCCGTCTTTCGAGGGAACGCGACGACTCAACGACCGCGATTTACGGGTCCAGACGCAAATCGCGGTCGAACCGTCTAACTAAAGAAGAGAAAAGAACGTGTGTTTGCAACGGTTTGATTAAGCTTGAAGTGAACTTTATTAATTTTGTGGTTTCGTTGAGTTTCATAGTAGGTTTCTCCAAAGTTTGTGATTTTATTTTAATTTTGAGTAATTTACAAATGAATTTTATTTATCTTTTATACCCTTTCTACGAGTGCGTAGTACTTTGTTTATTAGTTAGAACGAACCATCTTTCTTTCGAATCTAGTACACTAAAATTAATAACCTCTGAGTAATTAGGCTAACCAAATAGGCCTCCGTACTGAAATCGTACCTTTCTCTCACAACTTCACATCTAATAGATCGTAGCACAAAAAAAAAAAAAAGACTGTCGTGCTCACTTCCTACCATGATTCCCTGTTCTTATACCTAACTAACCTCAAGTAAAATCGTGTTTACTTCGATGATCTCTCTGTGTTAAAGTTATATAATACCGTTTTGATGTTGCTAAATCCGTTGAAACACTATAAACCCCTGAATTTATGTTAGTTCATGGTTTCATTCCTTATACCTCCATCACGTTTTAGGGGATCAAGACACTTTTTTAAATTATCTAAATAACTACTATTACAGAACTAACTAGATCCTTACTAACCCGTTGGAAAGTGTACCTGGTTATCTGCTTTCTCTCTATGGGATTAGTTCCTCCCTAATCTATGTCACTATCGTCCTCGCATCACCTCCCTCTATATATTACGTCGCCACCAATTTTCCGAACAATTTTTATCAAGTATAGTGTAAGGTGATGAAGAACTGTGGCTTGGTGGTTCCACCAACTCGTTCTCTGCGAAGTTTAAAGTTCTTGTAACTACGCTTTCTTCACTCCAATTCGTTTAATAACTTCTGTGAACCTCCTATCTCCACCTTCCTAGAGGTTACATACAAAACCGTGTTTTTGAATTTCTTACGTCTGTGTTTAACAAGGTAACTGTTTCTGTTTTATTCTAGTTAAGATTTATTCTTTATTAACTACTATAAAACTACTTCGATCTTCTTAACTCTCCGCGTTCTTGAGTACCCTCTTCCCTCTAACTACTTGATCTTCGGATTGATCTTCACCGCATACTCTCCTTTCTTTCAATTACCTCTCTCTTCAGCTCCACGTTTACCGATTTTCTTCCCCTAGCGTTGTGTTATAAAAAGTGGTCTTTAAAGTACGATCTTTGACCTTTTTATTTAATACCCCTGATCGTTCCCTACTACCACGCTAACAAAGGTGGGGCCTCCCGTAACGTTTTCATCATCTTCCTATGAAGGCCCTGTAGAAGAGAAGATGTTTAGTTCGACCGGGATTACTCAAATATCCTCTTAAAGTTGGATGCCAATGTCGAAGTTACTTGACATCTAACAACTCTAAACATAGATACCTCCTTTGATTCTTTCGTTGAAAATTACGGACAGGATGGTCACGAGGTCCTCTACTACCAAAGTACCGTTTCAAGAAAGTTATGATAACCCTTCACCAACCAATGTTACACATGTTCCGACAGATTTCAAAAAAAAAAATTTCACCATCTTAAGAATTTTTGAAATTGGTGTACGTTTAAACAGATTAAGGTTTTCGGAAACTACGTTTTCTGTACTGTGTCCACTCTGGATATTTAGATAGAAGCCACAAAATATTTTAATAGAGGTTTTAATATCAAGTATCTTACGTTCAATACGACTTATTCTAACACTCGAACTTAGTTTCACGAAAAAATTTTCCATCTATTAAAGTCTATCATAGAAATAACGAGTACTTACATACGTGATAGACTTTTTATTTTTCTCTCCAATCTCAAACTGTGCAGCTATTTCAAACTGTACTCATTACGTATACTATCTCAGCTTACTTTAAAAAATACCAAATACTACCTTTTCTACCCAAAACTAGTATTTACTTAAAGAACTTAATCCCTTGGACAGAAATGACAAAAAATAAGACAAGAGCACCTTCCAGTTGGCATACTGAAAAAATCCGGTAGATCCTCTTAAGTTGTTCTACTGGGGAATAGTGGCATAGAGAGAGATTAACACGTCTTCCAGAAAAGATAAATGATGTGTTCTGTTTTATTTTGTCATGTTAAGTTCTTTAAGTTTATGTATCTTTATCAAGTAGTCAATTAGTGAATGAAAGACGTCTACTGAGATATGAAAAGTCGTTCCGAAAGAGTCTCAGCACGTTGTTATAGAATTGGGAGGAGGTTGTTATACTTTCATAGTCACCTGCTTTTTAGTTAGAGTTGCTTAGTTATTAAAAAAAGTCATTATTATGTGGTGGAGTTAATTCTCTTCTTAATCGACGTGTTAATGTTTAGTTAGTGTATTCTCGTGTCCTATTTATAGACCCGAATGAAAAGTAACAGGTCGCCAGATTCTTCCGGTGTAAACCTGAATAGTTCTTTTTTTATATCTTTTCTCATGTTCGTACCTTTTTTTTGAAAGATAGTTGACCCTCTTCCGTTTAAAACTATTTTCGTTATCTTTTTTGCCAAGACTATATGTGGAACAGAATAAAATTTAACGGACTATTGGACGATCTACAATAGGTATCTTAAGAGTTAGTTAAGATCACCTCTGTCTTTTACTATCTTTCTTTTTACTGGATCTAGTCAACCCTCTTCTACTAATCTGGTTTTGGTCTTCTTCCGAAACCTAAGTTTATAAATTCTCGGGTGTTAGATCGAAATAACCTCTTCGTTAAGACCTCACACAATGTTTTGATTTATTAAACAACCTAGTTGACAACTTACCGTTCATAAAGTCCGAGTTAAGTTATGAATATCACCTCTTTTTAAGAATCAGTAGAATCCCCACTGTCTCAAATGAGCTCCCGTCTTCCCACCATCTTTTTCCTGAGTCTACCTCACAATCATGACCTCTGTTACACTTCTAAAAGTTACTAGATACTGAGGAGAGTGGAATGGGAAAACAATATTTGTAGGGATTAATATGGGTAGAACCTAGGATATCTCAATTTTTAAATAACGGTCATCTAGCATTAACCTTAACCGGTGATGAAGTTTTGGATAAAGAACAACTTTAACACCTTTCCTATTTCCTTCAAAGAAACTTATCGAGACCCTAACTGTTTAACCATACCAGAACCTTGTTTTTACCTATCATACTACATCTATTTTATTAATTTTTAAGTACAAACAAAATCTTTTAGGTTTAGAATTTATTATTTTATTTTAGTTTCAAATCAAATTAGGTTAGATATAAAAGGGAAAGGATTCAACCCTGAAGAATCTTTTGACTTTGGCACTTTCACATTTTCGGAACCCTAGCTTTCTCTCGAAGTCATGAACCACTATGTAAGAACCGCGAATCAATTAGCTAATTAATTAACGTAAAATAATAATAATTTAATTGTCCGAAATAGGTTCAAAATTTTAGAATATTAATTAGAAAATATAAATATGATATTTGGACTCAGTAGATTTTTTCTGAGTTGAAAAATGTAATTTTCTTCGGAAAATCACATAAAAGCGCGTACCGGTAAATTAACCGGCAGTACCGGCCTAAATCTGTCCGATACTGTGCGAGAATGGTAAAAAATGTAGAAAAACTTAGGAAAATAATTAAAGTTAAAAACCGGGCACTAATTCTAAAGGTTTGGCCCAAAGTCGGGCCAAACGGACCAAAAACACTAACAGGTTGGACCGAGCCCAAGTTGGGCCCAAACCCGACATATATAAGTTCATTAAAAGAACTCATTCAGCCTCATTTTACACTCAAACACACCAAACACAGCTGCAAGTTGAGAGTGAAGAGGGGAGAAGAGTTACTATTCACTCTCTTCTTCAATCCATCATATCTCGAGGTATGGTACTCCGATTCGCGTGCCATCAGCGGATACACGAAGCTCTCGTCGAGCCCGTCACTTCTAGCTAAGAATTGTGGTAAGCTTCTTGAAATTTTTTGTCCAGTTTCAATCCCTTGTGAAATTCAAAAATTTGGTTTTGATTTTGAGCGAAATCTTGTGTTTTTGGGTGTTTAGGTACACTCTAGCACTTGATTCCTATTGGATTTTGACTCAATCAACGTTGGGCAAGGTGAGTTTATTCTTAACTCTTGTAAAATTTTGATTATGATAAACCCTAGGTTGATTAGCTATGAATTATGTGAATATAGCTTGAATTCGTGTTATATGGAGAATGTTGGTGACTTGATTGAGTTTGAGAGAGCTTATGGAAACTTGGTGGAGTCAATTTGGTGATTTAGTGCATATTGGGAATTGGCCAAGGTATGGTTTTTGTTTTCTCTATGTAATATATAATATTTTTGGAAACTTAGGCTAGTGACCCATAGGGTAGGTTAGATTGAATTGGTTGTTGAATTTGTTGAATGATGATGTATGATGATTTGATGACTTTTGGTTATTTTAATGGAAGTTGGTATTGATGTTGATAAATGATGTTGGATGTTGAAATTGAAGTTGATTTCTCATGATTAGTGGTAATAGAATGATGATTGATGAGTTTGTTATGTGAGAAATGGTTTAAAGTGATATAATTGATAATTGGGTTTGAGAATTTGATGATATGAGTGGTGGAATATGATACACATGGTGAGAACTGATGTGAGTTGAAGTTGGTGTGGTTTTGGTTGAAAATTTTGGTAAGTTGAGAATTTAGTGAACTTTGGTAAAAATAAATTTTTGATGAACTTCAATGGATCATATCTTGAGCTACAGTTTTTGAAATTCAATGTATTTTATATCAAATTAAAGATAATTTAAAAAGCTTTAAAATGGTATAAATTTTGTAGAAATATGAATTTTGTAGAGAAAGATATGATCGTTGAAATTTGGTGTCTGAAATCTGAATTCTGTGAATGATGCAGAATTTTGTGGTTTCTGGTTTGTGTGCACACGCACACCCTTGTGCGCACACACATAAGGGGATATGGCTACTGTTGGAAGCGCTAGCACGCTCTGTGCGCACACACAACCAACGAAGTTTTGCAAGCTGTGCGCACGCACATGATGGAAGGTGCATTCTGTTGAGGGCGTTCGCACGCCTCGTGCGTATGAGCAGAATGAAAATTTTTACTTACTGTGCATACGCACACCTCTATGCGTATGCATACTTCTTGAAAATTCCTATGGGCGTGCGTACGCACAACCCTATGCGTACGCACACTGCCCTGTTTTTTAATAAAAACCTTGTTTTTAACTGTTTCACCTTCCCGGCAAGCTTGTAAACTTCCGTGACACTTATCTAAGATTCCTTGGCCTATTTTTGGATGTCAAAACATAGAGAAGGTCCTAGGTGAATTTAATTCGGTACTTCTGGTAAAAAGTTAGAGAACAGAGGCTTAGGTTTCTGGTTTATTGAAGACGGATTTGCTGAGAGAGATGACGAAGTACTGTAATAACGATTGTTATAAAGAATTGTGGAAATTATGAATTGACAGTAGTGAGATGAGTCTGGAACTCAGAATGAAACTTATGAATTGACAGTGGTTGAGATGAATCTGAGACTCGAAATGCAATGATGAATTATTGATATACTAAAAAATGATTTTTCTGAAAACCATTGGATTACTGTTATATACTGAGAACTGTTGAGACGCTATGCGCCTGACAGGGACGGTTTGGTTGGATCCCGCCTATCGAGGTCGCAGCGGCGGCGTAAGGGCGGTGGTTCGTCCCGCTTATGTTGAGATGTGAGGTCTGTGGCAGAGTATCCCGCTCGCATCCTTTCGGAATCACAAGAGTGTGCGCAGGCACTATATCCTTGGACCGTGGGCCGGGGCACGATCTCCCTAGGGGGTACCCATTGTATTCGTGATCGAAAGGCGACGTCTCCAAGGAGATGTGTCGAGTTGGCAGTTGAACCGACAATGTGATATCACAGCCAATAGGACAGGCATTCATCATGTGCATCTTCTATCTGTTTGTTTGCTTTTCCGACTTGAAATTGCTTGCCTAATTGTATAACATGATTAATTGCTACTTGAATTTCTTGACATACATGCTATACTTGTGCTTTACTTGCATTGTTATTACTTGTGTTTTCTACTGGGATTGAGGAGGTTCGGAAGGCGGTGGCGATGGGATCGCATGGCGGATAGGCTGGCGAAGGCTGTGGGAGAGCGGAGAATTGTTAGAGTAGAAATCCACTAAGTTAGATTACCCTTTTTCATTGTGGTTTTAAAGTTAATGTTTTTAAAGTTTACTTATGCTTAAGCCTGAATCTCATGATGGATATGAAGCTCTAGGATTGCCTCTGGCGTCCAGGAGTCTTATATCTTATATCACTGGGCACTGTTACCATATTGAGAACCTCCGGTTCTCATTCCATACTCTGTTGTTGTTTTTCAGATGCAGGTAGCAACCCACCTAGGTGAGTTGCTTTGATGGTGTCAGAGCGGAGGATCCCTACTATGTTTGGAAGTCTTTTGATTTATTTTGTTTAGTTTCTCTCGATTTTGTATTTATCTTTGCCTTAGAGGCTTACTTTGAGAGAGATATTTTGTATAAGCTGTTTTACTTTCAAAACTCTGTATGTCTGTATATACTAGTCGGCTTAAACTCCGCGAGCTGCGGCTAGTGTCCTTTGACTATTATACCTATATTTTGTTATCTTATATCTTTATCTTGTGCCTCGATTAGTGTAGCTTCGTGTGAACATTTTGCGCTTTTCAAACGCTATTTTTGAGCTTAATCCTTCATCGGGCTTTTAGAATATATTATTTCCTTCTATATAAACATGTACAAGCTTTAGAATTGTCGTAACCTCTGATTAACCTTTGCTTTACGGCATGAGGTAAGGCTTAGGGTAATTAGGGTGTTACAAACTAAACCTCCTTGGTTAATTTTAGAAGCTCTCTTTATTTCTATGGATTAAGTCTATTATTGTTCTATTTTAATTAATGTATTGATTCAGTTTTAAGGATTACTTTCGTTCTTCATCTTATGAATCTGGGTAGATCGGAAGAATAACCCTTATTCTATATGCGTTCTTGTGATTCTTGGAAGAGTTATCTCACTTGAACACTAACATCCCAAATTGCTAATTACTTGGACTTAACAGGATACGTGACATATAATCCTCTTATATTTGGGTAATTAGGGTTTTTGTGGTTATTAAACTAGAATTGAACCTAACTCTCTACTCTATATTAAGTGACTAAGACATTAGCGGTTGATTAGATTAGAGGAGAGTAAATCGCTAAGGAATTAGGGTTTAGTTAATTATAGTTTGCCATGAAATGAATCTTGCATGATTAAGATAGTTGGTAAGGAAACTTAATCCGGAAGAATAAATAACTCCGAAACCTTAACTGTTTTCTCACATATATTTCACACAAATTCTACTGTTTGCTTTCTTACTCTCTGTGTTAGTATTTTAATGCTTTTGACCCTCAAAACACCACTTTCTGCTTGCCTGACTAAGGAGTCATTCGACCATTGTTGCTCAGTCCATGAATCCTCATGGGATCGACCATCACTCACCTGAGGTATTACTTGGTACGACCTGGTGCACTTGCCGGTTCAGTTGTGGATTGCGAAATCCGCTACCATTTCACATAAAAAACAACCTCGGGGAGTGGGATTGACATCCCTTTAAGGGAATGGACTGTTAGGGTTCTCCCTAAATTCCGACAGTTCCACGCTATTATTCTCATGGTGACTTGGGTGCCATTGAATGGCTAGCACCCACCACCATCTCAGCATAACTTTCATATTTGTCAAAACACCTCCTCTTTGGACTTCCCATTTCAACATCCACCCCAGCTCCCCTCTTTTCTCCTATCACACCTATCAGTTCACACCATTGTTTTTTGCTAGGTTCTTGAATTTTCTCATTCTTCCATGTTGCTGCCCCGTAGTCTTCTCACTATTCTGGATGTTGATTAAATTATCTTGCAGTGTGATTTCTCCCTGTTTATGTTATTTTTCTTAACACTGAGACCCGAAAAGCATTCAACAAGGCATTTCGGCATGGGCTTCTTCTTCCTCATACCATCACTTGCTTGTGATTCCTGACAGCTTGACCCCTTAAGCTCTTCTTCTTGTTCCAACCATTTTTCTATTTGATTTGCTTAGCTTTTATCCATTCTCCATTTTTGTCTTAGCCTTGCTTATTGTTGCGAGTATCCTCCATTAGCATCCTACAAGTTCTGTGGTCATGTTCAATCTTTGCGCAATACGTGCATACCACTCCAAGCCACTCATATTGCAGAACCACATCTGCCATGGAATTTTCTGGCTTTATTACTTTCATACTGTCTCTGATTCTTTTCTCGGCATCTAGCTCTACTTTAGCCTTCACAATCCTTGTTTCTTTCCGTTTGACATTAAACATTCCAACCTCCAAAACTGTGCCAACTCTTGCGCCCAACTTTTTTGCCACCTCCATTGTCTTGAGGTACTCTGAAAGTCTCCAGAATTGAATTCAAACTGGGTACTTGTGAATTTTCTGACTGTTAACAGTTGTATCAACTCTCCATCTATGTGTATGGAGGCCAAAGTCTTTGAAAAACCATGGTGACCCCTTTTCTATTCTCATAACATCTATTTCATTATCAAAGAAAAATTGAAAATAATTATGACCAATCTTACTTACTCTAAAACCGTCAGATCTACCTCAAATTATCCGAAATGCTCCCTCTAATGTTCCAACAGAGAGACTTTTGTCTGCATACAGTCGGCCAACTAAGTTATTGAGCATGCCTTGAGGCCATCGCTAAAATCACCTTCTTCTAATTAGATTAGGTTGTCATTATCATTGTCACTCTCATTGTTTCGTTCCATTTCTCTTCTTCTTATATCTGCCATGCAGATGATACGTGATTGCTTAAAGTAGTGGAGAATTCTTCTATTTCTAACCAAGAATAGACGTTGACTCGTCGGCACTTAGGACTCTGTCACAAAAAATCTAACAGAAAAAAGAAACTCTAAAAAAGCATTTTAACCTAACGGCACTTAATCTCACATACTGCAAGCGTAAAAAAATGTACTAATTTTTTAGTATATAGTCGATCATTTAAGCAAAAAATTATATGTAATTTTTTTTTTCATTCTCAAATATTTACATAACTATTTTACAAAGTGCCAAACTAGCTTAGCTTATTGTTGATTATTACTTGATTCCATCTATAAGTAGAGCCATTTGTTTTCTGGTCGAAGTTTCTTTCATCACTACTTCGCTGGATCATGGGGAATTATGCGAATAGAGATACTGGTTACAGTAAAAAGAAACTAAAAACTGGGACCAGAAGACGGAGATAACAAGGTTTCTCCCTTCTAATGTTGATGTCATTACCTCGCTCCTACCATTGGTGTCATTTTTGTGTTACTATGATCAATACTGACAACAAAGTTTGGCCGATTAATCTAATAACGATATTGAGTTAAAGTTAAGATTTCAAATCAGTAGTAATAAATCAAAAACCATGCTAGCAGCTTTTTCTTTTTCTATCTCATTTTGTTTTCTTCTACCTATAATATATTACTAAGTTAGCCAATAAACTATAGCTCAGATGGCATAATCTTCCCATACTCAATTAAGAGGTTGCGGGTTCGAGTCTCCTATATTTGGTAAATA
>NC_029791.2:124539197-124540866 GCF_000816755.2 Arachis ipaensis | reverse complement strand
TAAGTTAGAACATTTAATCGATCCATCTATTTTGCAGAAGAATCAAAAGATGTTAGTAGGCTGAGATCTATGGTACGCTTGCAGGGTATTTCGGGAAAAAAGATATATTCAATTTATATTGTTATTGCTATTTTGGCATGAGATTAAATGAACCAGCTTGACAAATTTAGTTCACATTTGTGTTTTGTTATGGGATGATGTTTGGGAGTTTTTCTTAGTTGATTGTGTATGTGCGATTTCAATTTAGTTTAGTTTAAATATTCTTCTTTTCCTCTTATTTTTATATTCAATTGCGCAATACGCTTATAGAAAATAAACTAAACAGATAATTTTAGTAGATACTCCTCGTTTAGCCACTCTATTTTTACAACTATAGTCTTTTCAATACATGCAGGAGTGGGTTCAGAAATATTATTACGGGAATGAATAATATATCATATTAAAAAATTATATAAAAATTATATAATGTAAGATGTATTACAAAAATATATTGATAGAGAATATATTTTAAAATACAAAAAATATGTGTGTACTTTTTATTAACGAAGTGATCGATTCTTTGTATCATAAAATTCATCGATAATAGAATTTGTGTCAAATTTTTCAGCAATTTTTTTAATATAATTAAAAGACAATTAAAAAAAAATTATCTTTCATTTTATTTCTAAGTCATTCTTCACAATATTCATAACTGAAAAAGATATTTCAATTGTAGCAATTTCAGAAAGAATTAATACCAAATAAATAAAAAAAGACAGTCACAAGAAGAAAAAGAATCCACTTTATGAAATTTGAAAATTTTTATTTAGTTAAAAAATATTAGTAATAATATCTTTTTCATATTTTTTAAATATTGTTACTTATTTTTTAAATAGAAAAAATAAATTAAAATTAAAATAGAAACAAAAAAATGTTAAAATTGAATATAAAGAGAATTATTCTATTTTTTATTCAATTTTTTAATACAATAAAAAAATGATTTCTCAACCTAACTTGTTCACACCATAGTTTGATAATTGAATCGGAGAAACTCCTCAACTTTCTACTCAATTTTCTGTGAATAAGAGAGAAACTCACTCAACCTCACTTGTCCATATTATGGTTTCATCGCAAAACCAAAAAGTACTTTGACACCTTTAATCACTCAGTACCACGACTACAATATCTAAGGAGGTATTTATAACATCTTATTAGATTAAAACAAAAGATAAACTTAATGCCCATAAACATAAAGTTCAATCTAGTAACTAAATAAACAAAATAAAAATACATCAAAATAAACTAATAACTTTTAAATAATATTTGATCTCTTCATATCACGAATATTTGAAGCACGTCTCAATCACCATTCTCATATTTTGGTCATCATTTTTTTTACTATATCTCAAAGTTCAACAGGCCAAAAATTATTCGTTACGAATTTGAGTTTTATTTAAAGGTTTATCGCTAAGCTATATGCATATGTCGAGATACAAACTATCGACGCTTATTTAAGCATAACAATGAACTAATAACTAAACTAATTTAATTTAAAAAATGTTTAATAACTAAAATAAATTAACCAAAAACAACTAAAATTTGTCTTATTTAATATTTATTAATTATTATAACAATTAATAAATATTAAATAAAATAAATTCTAATATTTTTTTATTTATCTAACATTACC
>NC_029791.2:124536524-124538616 GCF_000816755.2 Arachis ipaensis | reverse complement strand
TATATTCTAATAATAATTAATCCTCCATAATTCAATTACAGTAAACATTTTCCCATTTAATCCACAAGAAAAATGTAAAAAATATTAAGTTTTCTTTTTTTTTTTTCACGAAAAGAATTTGAATGAGATTGAATTATTTGATACACTTTTTCACTTATTTAGAAGTTAGTTATAATTTTATTAATACCCTTATAAGCTATTTAATACCCTTATATTATCTGAAAGGTAATATTCTTTTTTACAATCCAAATAAACAAGTAGGTCCAGAAGTGGGTTGGTATTGGTGTGGGTCTGCTGACAAAGTCTATGACTCACGCAATGATTACTTGTGGTTGTGTAAGCAGCTATTTAGTTGGGAGGAGAGGGAGAATTGGCTTAGGCTTTAGCGTCAGTTTGTTCTGGAAAAGCATAAGTTTTTGGCTTGGTTGAGTCTTAAGGAGGCTCTTCCTACTGCAAGTTTTCGCTTTAGAAGAGGGATGTCGTCATCGGATAGGTGTCCAAGATGTCTTTCTAGTCAGGAATCGGTTTTATATTGTATTTGGGATTGTCCAAAAGCTCAGCTAGTTTGACATAGGTTGAATATTTCTTGTCATCCTTTGGATTTGAAGAACTAATTCTTGTATCATAGCAAAGAGCATCCGTTCAAGTTTTTTTCGAGACTTTGGTGGATATGGAGAGCAAGGAATAATGACATCTTTAATCCTCATGAAACTTGGCATCCGGAAAAAGTGATTTGTGCATTAACTTCAGAAAAGGAGCTTAGGAATATTTTTGAATTACAACGTATGTCCATTCCCTCTACTCTAAATGGTTTTTGGAATCTCTCATCCATTGGTACTTTTAAGATTAATTGTGATGCTAGTTATTTTGGTTCGGGTGATAGTGTTGGTTTTGCTTGTGTTATTAGAGATTGTAATGGAGTTGGCAAAGGGGGTGTTTGGGAATGATTGAGAGTAATAATATTCTTCAAGGAGAATTGTTTGCCATTTGGAGAGGATATCTCTTAGCTTGGGATGTGGGTCAACGAGATGTTATTTGTGAGACGGATTGTGTAGAAGCATTTAATCTTGTTACTCAATATGGTTTTGGGTTTATTGATCCATTGGTACTCAAAATAAGAGATATCATGCATTGGAATTGGCGTGTTGACTTTCATTTGATTATGAGAGATGTAAATACGGTGGCAGATACTATGACAAAGATGACGATAAAGTTATAACTTTCACATGTGGAGCTTCTTTCACCTTGGGAGGAGTTTAAGATTAATCTTAAACAGGACTATCCTTCTATTTAAACAGTTTCTTGTTTTGTTTGTTTTGTTTTTCTTTGTTTAGTTTATTTTAGTAAAAAAAAAAAATACCCTTATAAGCTTTTGTGGGGGCAGGTAGATTTTTTTCTTTAGTTAATAAATTTATCTATTAAAACTTTAAAAGATAATAATAATAATAATAAAAAGGACTAGTACAACTCAGATCCAGTGAAGAAGATGCAGATACATAAACGGCCATAACATACCGAGAAAAACAAGCACGATGCACCGGTAGCCATACCCATAATCACAACATAACACGAGTCAGATACAGCCAATGAGGTTGCAGATAAATCAAATTTCACAAACAAAAAAAAATAAAGAAAAAGGTACCTGGCATGGAGAGTGAATGACACGACCCAATCAGAAAGCTAAACAAGAGTGGGACCCTTTCCTCGTTGTTTTCATGTACTAAAAATGCGCTCATTTCATTTATGATGGTGACAGCGACACTTTCTCCTACTTTATCATCGCCCAACGTGTTCCACACCTTCCTCCACAAGCGCGTCACGCCCCTCCCCTCCTGCTTCCGGGCGCATTTCCCTGCGCCACATCCCACGTGCCTCTCCTGAACACTCACACCCGGATCACGCCACGTAAGCGGAGAGCGAATTCACGAAAGGGACGCCGGTGACTTGGCATTCAAGCATGAGGCATGACTGCATAGTGCATTGGATAACGCTACTGGTGTTGCCTCGGATTCGAGTCCCTCAGCCCCTGTTCTTTAATGCATCATCTCTCCTCGTTGTTGCAATAAATAAAAACGTTGCAGAGTGGTTTTTT
>NC_029791.2:124530289-124536483 GCF_000816755.2 Arachis ipaensis | reverse complement strand
ACTCTGAGAGAGAGAGAGAGAGAGAGAAGAGAGAGAGAGATGGAGGATCTCGTGGAAGAAGAGAAGGGAGGAGAGGAGGTGTTAGGTTCGAGCTTGACGATGGAGAAGGTAGCTGCAGCTAAGAAGTTCATAGAGAATCACTATAGGGCTCAGATGAAGAACATCCAAGAGAGGAAGGAGAGGTACTTGTATATGAAAGTGTTTCTTATCTGCTTTGTTGTGATTTGCTATGGAATTTTTGAACTCTGGTGTGTTGAGAGTTGAAGCTTTTGCTAAGTCGAGCACAATGCAAATTGATGTGATAGATCTTGTTATTTATTTAATTAGCTTTCTAAACTTGCCAAGTTGACATGCCTTTTGTAGCTGAAGTAATCTTAGTTGCAAATCACTAGTTGAGTGATAATTTCGAGCTTGAAACTGATCCTAGAATTAATCTGTTAGGGTTGATTAATGAGATTTTTCAACTAGTCTATGATCCATTTGTTTTGTTTGGAGACTCTGGTTCTTATGTTGAATTGAAAATGCAGAAGATTTGAGATATAGTGATTAACCTGGTTCTTACAGTGTGATCCTTCGTATCTCTTGTTCTACAGTGTAATGCTCGTGTCTGATCCCGTTTTTCTTAAGTGATAATCCTTTTTCTCATTCAGTTATTTTCTTGATTCATGCTTCAATATGCTGCAGCATCTATAATCTGTTTCTTTTGTAAAGTTGATCAGTGTGGAGAAGCTTTAGCATGTCTTCTAGCATCACGTTTCACACAGTCCTTACCCCGTCCATGTTTTGGTCGAATAATTTTTCTTAAGGTGTAATTAGCAAATAAATTAATTACCTCCTCTTTTTTATGGTTAGACATACTTTTTGCCATGAAGTGGTCCCAATCTACCTGCATTTATCAATAGAGGCCAAGTAAGATTTATAGAATTGATTCCGGTTTACGAAAAAACTTGGCTAGTTTAAAATTGCTTTACTTAAAAAGGTTCAAGTATAATTAAATAACCCCTATAGTTTAACAAAAATTTCACACTTTTTCCTATGTTTTTTTAAATCCTTTCAATATCTTTCTTTGGCTTCCCATTTCCATGCGGCTTGATAAGCATGGCTAACAGCTATACAAGCACCTGATGTGATAATTTGACATCCAGGACAAAATGAGTTGGAACTAACATTAAATGGGAACACTGATGCAATAAGAGAACATCGCTACTAAATAGGGACTAACATTTGTCTAAGTCCACTGAGGATCTGAAGCAGGCCACTAAGGGTCCTGAGTAGAGACAAGATGTGCTTATGCTATGGATTGAACACTTAATTCTTGAATTTATTGCTTTGGAAATATCTGTGCACAATGAAGTGAAAGAGAAAAGTGACGTTCTTTCAATGTTTTTGCATTGGATAGTATCATAAGACGGATACTTTTCTGGCCATTAATAAATGAGATCATAATATTTATTGACTTGATTGTAACTTTGTAAGAGGTCTCAGCTTCTTGTTATAGACATTAAGCTTTGGTCTAAACTGATTGGGGTGAAACAACATAACACACATTCTTTCATGTCTGAGCTTCATCTTGGAAAAAAAGGGAAAAATAAAGGAAGTTAAAGGCGTTAAGATTTATATTGGCATCTCTATTAGTAATCATGCTTAAGTGTTTACGTAAAATAGTCTCAAAGTCTCAATTCTGATGAAGTTCCTTTGTTCACCTTCTGTTTTGGATGATCCTGACACATTTTTTTTTTTAAATTCTAGGCGTTGGGTTTTAGAAAGACAATTAGCTTCTTCAGATGTGCCAAATGAGGAACGTGTTAACTTAATCAAAGATTTAGAGAGGAAGGAGACTGAATATATGCGATTGAAAAGGCACAAGATTTGTGTTGACGATTTTGAGAATTTGACCATCATTGGAAGGGGGGCCTTTGGAGAGGTCAGATTTGTCCTTGGCATACTTATTTGTGCATGAAAGAATTCTTGTAGGATATGCAATAGATCATTAATCAGTTCTGTTTAGAAATAGAAAATTTTTCCAGTGCTTTCAGTGTTACCTTTATTTCTGGTACTATTTTCTCCTAAATTGTCCACTTACAGGTTAGACTGTGTCGGGAGAAGAAATCTGGAAACATTTATGCCATGAAAAAGCTGAAGAAATCTGAAATGCTGAAGAGAGGCCAGGTAAGATATATGTAACTAACTGAGTGGAACGAGACTTTTGAAAAAGAGGTGCATAATCTGGATGAAAATAACAGACCTGACATTTGATTCATTACTCTACATTTGCATTTCATGTTCCAACATTGTTGCTTAGATGTTTTAGTCTAGAGATTATAAATCCATTAATAGGTCATACTATCTCCTGTTAGAAGGATCACCAAGTCATTGGATGTATGCTTAGCTGTTACTTTACTTACAAGAGATCTTTTTCTCTACAGGTGGAACATGTTAGAGCTGAGAGGAACTTACTAGCTGAAGTTGCTAGTCATTGCATTGTGAAACTTTACTACTCATTTCAGGATGCTGACTACTTGTATTTAATTATGGAGTACCTTCCCGGGGGTGATGTGATGACGCTATTGATGAGGGAAGACACGTTAAGTGAAGATGTTGCCAGATTTTACATTGCACAGAGTGTTCTAGCCATAGAGTCTATTCATAAACACAATTACATTCACAGGTTCGATTTGGATGTGCTGATAAAGTTGTTGGCTTAATTTGTTAAATCAGTGATGATGGTTTATTGGGTGGTGAATGGAACATTTTTACATGCTAAACTGTCTTATCAGTTTCCTAATTCATTTTATCAGGGATATTAAACCAGATAACCTTCTCCTGGATAAAAATGGACACATGAAGCTCTCAGATTTTGGCCTCTGTAAGCCTCTTGATTGTACTACCCTGTCTACACTGCATGAAAATCAAACTATGGATGATGAAAATGTGGCAGAGCCCATGGATATTGATGGATGTTTTCCTGATGCGGACAATCGGAGCAGCTGGAGAAGCCCACGTGAACAGCTTCAGCATTGGCAGATGAACAGGAGGAAGTTGGTAAGCTCAAAAATTTTAACTGATGTATTGCTGTCAATATGTAATATGTATCAGAAATATCTTGCATTGTGTTTCTCATAGTCATCCTGTTTCTTCCTACTAGGCATTTTCAACAGTGGGGACACCTGATTACATTGCTCCTGAAGTACTTTTGAAGAAGGGATATGGAATGGAATGTGACTGGTTAGGTTTTACCTTATGCTTTATATCTTTTTATCTAATTTTTAAGAGCTGTGATTCCGTTAGTTTCTTTTTTGGATAATATCTTGAAATTGTATTTTATCTGTAAATAAATTTGTATAATTTTCAATTAGCATTATAAGTTGTGAAAGTCTACTATCTTTCTTTATTAATTGGTTTTCAATTTTCATGTTTATCAGGTGGTCATTAGGAGCAATAATGTATGAAATGCTAGTTGGTTATCCTCCATTTTATGCTGATGACCCAATAACTACATGCAGAAAGGTACATCCTAATTGGCAAAATTTAATTATCAAGAATAATTCATGAACTATTCCTGCATCCCATTTGCAATTTAAGCTGATGCATGAGTTAGCACTATTTTCTGCTTATTTTGGAGATTCTAAAATTCCAAGTTCTTTTGCTATCTCCTAGTGAGTGAGAGAGAGATGGTAGTTTAAGCTGCTGCTGACTTGACTACATTTCCTATCGTTGCTGTATAGGTTCTTTTGGATACTTAAAATGATATTCATTACCATAGCATCGTTCAAAAGTCAAAACTCTTTTGGTATAACTGAGTTATGACTACTCTCTACTGCTAATACTTTTATTCATGACCATAATATTTAAAAGCCCTTTTATTTATGTTACCCCGACTCCCCGAGTCTCTGTTTGTATACTCTTTTTCATTGAGGCTGCATTCATTAATTGTTGTAACATTCATCAATTGCTGATAGATTGTTCATTGGAGAAATCATTTACGATTTCCAGAAGATGCACGCTTGACACTTGAAGCCAAAGACTTAATCTGCAGGCTGCTGTGTGATGTTGATCATAGGTTAGGTACTCAAGGGGCACAGGAAATCAAGGTAATGCGTTTGTTTTCTTAGAGTATGTCTGTTCAACTTTTTTTACCCCCCTTGTTGCTATTGATCATATATTTCTATGTATACCAGGTTCATCCTTGGTTCAAGAATGTGGAGTGGGATAAACTATACCAAATGGAGGCAGCATTCAAACCTCAAGTCAATGGGGAGCTGGATACCCAAAACTTCATGAAGTTTGATGAGGTTAGCATGAAGATCATCTTTTTTATGCTATCCCTACTCTTCCTCCCTACTTTTATAAAATCTTATTGTGGAACTGCTACCAACTCTCCGCTGTAAATATCTGATTTTGCCCATAATCATTTGACAAGAGTATCTTTAATGTCCGCTGGATTATGATAACACTTGACGTCAGTTTACTATTATCAAATTTAGGCTTGGCTGAGTTATAGTATTTTCAACTTTCAATGCTTTTTATTGGGCTCTGGAATTTTGAATGATGAAAAGTGATTTTACCCTAGGGTTTTGTTTTATAATGGTAAAAGTTATGTTTTATGGTATGTAGCATAGCTTGTGAGAAACCTTTTACTATCGATTTTATGCTTTTGTAATATCAGGTGTAAATATAGGTGTTAAAAACTTGTATCTTTAATTTATTGGGTGAAAACACATTAATCTTTCTACTTCTTTAATGACATTATATATTCTTTATTTAGTACAAAATCTACGATTTCACAGTGATGGGCTGTTCAACCTAACCGACAAGACTTTCTCATTGTTTTCTTTATTGGATTATTAGGTAGATCCACCAACAGGAGCAAGAACTGGATCTGGATCCTCCCGGAAGGTACACTTCCTTATATTGGTTTGCATGTCATTATCATTTTCTTCATTTGTATCAGAAAGTGTGATATAATTATCAAATTAAGTAGGAAACAAAGTAAAAAGCTGAAAATTTATAACTCTAGTATCAATGATGCTTCCTAGGTTGCAACACTTTTTTTAAGAGTCAGTAATATGAGATGAAAGGCACCGTATTTGATAGTTTATGGTTAATTTGATTTTTTCAAGATAAATTTCAGCACATAGTTTCTCATAACTGAAAAAAATTTTAAAATTTGTTTATTTTATATATATCAACAGGAAAAAAATGGGATATGCTGTTTACCAAGCTTCCACCTTGGCTTTCTTAAGATACATTTACTTTGATTTGTGTGTATGATGGTTAAATGAATAATTTGGTTGTTACATAGCAAAATTTTCTTAGGTCCTTTCCAACAAACTTTGTTGCTTGTATGGTGGCACCAAACAAATTGTATTTTGGATTTTGAAAGGGCTAATTATGTTGTTTATATTAAGGCCTCATTTGCAGTAAACTGTCTAATTTGTATTTTGAATTAAGATGGGAAAAATAAATAGCAAATTATTGATTCTCATTCAGTAGCTTTTTATCTGCACCTCTTTTTGGTTGATATGTATTTATACTATTAATCGTTCAATTTATTATTTATTTTTTTATATATTACCCAGAAAAATGGCATATTTTGATGTTCCAACTTTTATCCTGCAGATGCTTTTGACTCCCAAAGATCTAAACTTTGTTGGGTATACTTACAAGAACTTTGATGCTATAAAAGAAGGGCTTAGGCAGTCTCTTGGTATGTAATCTAACTCAACTCCTAAGGTGTTTTCTTGCAAGATGACTTGCTTGTATTCTTTCAGAGAACATAGGCATATCACTTTTGTATTAGACTCAAGTTAGTCTTGAGCTTGGTTCTTCAAACTGGTTTTATTGTTCACGAATAATAAACTGACATTGGGGTCAAAATTCTACTGCTGGATTATAATCACAGGCATGTATCAATCTGAATGTAAGTTAAAGAAGAGACAGACAAAGGCAACAGTTATCAAAGTTGAATTATATATTAATGATCTAACATTTTGCAGGTGATTCCATGCAAGATTATGCTTCTAAACGGGCAGCTGAGGAAACAGGTTTGCAAATGCTGGCAACAACAGGAGATCCTATGCTACCTTAACTCAGAATTTCACAACATTCAAGTTGAAGCCAATCTTACTGAGTTTTTGTGCACCTGCTTTGGCTCTAAATATTTGGCCAAGAGCATCCCTTTCTTAGTACTTAGT
>NC_029791.2:124525873-124530271 GCF_000816755.2 Arachis ipaensis | reverse complement strand
CTGTACAGCAAGTAGTTGAACAGCTTTGTCAAAGCTTGTAGGGCAACATCCTCTTTGTGTGTGTGAATTTGAATTCTGAAAATTAGGAAGAGTTGTGCAACTGAGTGCTCCCTATCCTGGCTGCCCAGGTTGGCTGTGGAAGAATTATTGCCTTCTCTAGTGGCAGTTGCTGGTTAAACTCTTTAGTTATGGACATATTACTAAGGAACCATGACCAAGAAGAAAGCATCCTGATAAAAAAAATTATTCCATGTGATGTGTACATTTATTGGAAGATAGCAGGCATTTTTAACTACAAAAAATGGAACACTATGCTTGTGGGATGGATTATGAACGTTGTCTTTTATCTGTTCAGCTGTCTTGCCCTAATACCCTTCACATTGTTGTACTAGTATCTATTTTATGTTGCAAATGTGCTATTTTAGTGATGTTAACATGATTGTGCCTTGGTGAGTGACTAATGCTTATATGAATACAATTACAATTTACAAGCATCTTTTTTGTTTATTCTCCCCTTACATCGATTTAGATAGCCATTCATTTTATGGTTTATTTATCCACTGTTATTTTTTTTTTCTGTATATATTTTAAAATTTTAATTATCAAGACCATTTTTGAAATTTTTGACGGTTAAGATTGGAGATAAAATCTTCGAGGGGAATGTATGGTGAGGATGCATTATAGAAATAAGTTTGCCCCATCATCAGGAATATCAGTTGTATTTTATCCTACTTAAAAGCCTTCAGGATCAATGCTTGCTCTATCTATGAATTAAAATCTAATTTGGCTCTTTGATGTTGAGGTAACAGGCACGAAAATACTTTTAACTTGACGTATTTATGTATGGTCATATGAATACAAATTTCTCAATTTATGGATGACGAAAGTAATGGAGGGATGCCCTTTTTCTTTTTCTGTAGTTGTGGAACTTCCATTTCATTGGTGGGATATAGCTGTCAGGGCAACTCCAGCCCAAAATCAGATTTAATGTAATCTGGATTGAAAAAGACTTTATAGTTTAGTAAAAAAGGATATATTTTTTATTTACACTTTTAAAAAAATTAAATTAATAATATATAAAATGTAAAATATACATCAAATACATGTAAAATAATATTCCCCACTCATCTCCTCAGGAAACACTCGGACTGGGGCTCAAAGATAGGAAATGATAGTATGATACCTCTAGAGACGAAAATATGGGACATATGTTTGAGGACTCAAGCTGAAATTTCTGATAACTATCTATAAACAAGTAAAGAAGCAAGGAATTGTGTGTTGTGTATTGACTAAATCTCTTTTGCTCGGCTTTTTTTTGTATATATAAATTGTGTTTTGAATTTTAAGGATAAATTACGTATATAAATTGTTTAAAAACTAAATTTATTATATTACAACTTTCTAATACTGTAGATGCGTTTGTAACTTTTTTATATTTGTAAAAATCACTACAGAATGTAGTAGTTTTCAAATTATACGTAATCTACTATATTGCGATTTACGTAAAAATGCGTGCTGAGCAGAAATCACTATAGAATATAGCGGTTTCTGAAGAAGCTATTCTGAGCATAAACTGCGAGTGACTATAACGGTTTCTTAAGAAATATTGTCTTGCATAACCTGCAGGAGGATACCGCAGTTTATATGTAGTTTGCCTATAAAACTGCTTTAACTAGTAGTGGATTCTCATTTGGTATGCTGAAAAATTTTGGTTAGAGAGAGATAATTTTAGTTAGAGAGAGAAAGTTGTGGATTGAGAGAGGGAGGAGGAGGCTTCGAGAGGATTTGAAATTCTTAGAGGGGCCATATTCAAGTAGGTCCATGGCGGACGAAAACCGCTTGTACCGACTCAACTGCGTTGCTCACGTGTAGCGCATAGGGTTCTGTCGTCGGATGTCACATTTGTTGATCCTAAACCAGTCGAAATTTCGGTCGATGCCTTTCACAGAGGGTCCTCGCAGGCGCCTGCTAGAGTACAAATGTCTGATGTGCCTGATAACAGACGTGTGGAGCGGCGTCAACGCATTGATACACGGGCTACTAATCAGGAGTGGCGATGGCTACATGACATGATACAGGAGGAGGAAGCTGGTGGTGACGGGGGAGGACTTGGCAATCATCATGTACGTCGGTCTAGTGCTAGATATCGGTGTGTTAGAGTTGGCAGTGCATTGGCTGGACACGATGATAACCCTGCTGGTACAGTGCATGATCACCAGTCTGATCATGGTGTAATTGGAGACACTGAGACTGGTGTTGGGGGAAGCACATTTACTCATGGTTCGAGCTCTCAAGTATTTCATGATGTCATCACCCAGATGTATGCTAATTTTGCTACCACTACCATGATCATGGACATTGACGATCAGCTGGGCGGTTCACAGCTTGACCCCCAAAGGTAGGACCTGTATCCGATTGTTGGCCGATGGCTTCCAAGTTCAAAGTTGAGAAATATGGAGGATGTTGCTGTATGCCGGAATTTGATGAGCCGTGATGTGTAGGTGGATTGCTCCGGATATTCTCATCACTGTCTCCAACAATGTCAATAGGCTCTTCGTCCGAATCATTCTCTCACATCTCATTTTCAACTCGATCTGGTTCACCTTCACCTGCAATATCAGGAATCAGACAGAGTGACCTATCCATTCCAACTGCAATAGATGAAGGATCAACTAACAGACAAGCAAGTGCAACCACAAGCATTGAGGTAGAAGCACCCCCAACATAGTCGACTGAAAATTCGGCACTGATGCCCCAAAACTGTCGACACCATCTTACAACTTGGCATACAGCTCGTGTATTCTCACTTTCGGAAAACTTCGCCGACAATGGAACAAAACCTGCATATCTTTGTTGAACCCTATAACAAATGTTTCATACTTCACCACCAGTCGACTCAACGGCAATAGGGATCTTGTAAAACAACTTCTTCACCCACTTTGTCCCACACACTCCTAACTTTTGTAATATACTAATTTTTAGCTCTTACAATATATTTGATGATTGGATAAAGACACTCAATGGTTCCCTATTAGTAAACTTAACACCATGCCTTTTGCTTTTTTGAATTTTTTTAGAGCAATGCACTAGAGCCAAAAAACTCTCCTCACTATCCATTTGTGAAAATGACACTCTACTTCACAAATGCCTCATACTGGGTATTTATAGAGAATTTCTTATACATAAACTGCTACAGTGTGCTACGGTTTATGCAAAGTAATATTTCTTAAGAAATCGATATAGTCACTCGCGGTTTATGCTTAGTATAGTTTCTTCAGAAACCGCTACACTCTATAGCAGTTTCTGCTCAGCATACGTTTTCACGTAAACCGTTATACCGTGTAGCGAATTACGTATAATTTGAAAACTACTACACCTTATAATAATTTTTATAGATATAAAAGAATTACAAATGTATTTGCAATATTAAAATGTTATAATCTAATAAATTTAGTTTCTAAACAATTTATTTAAGTAACTTGCTCGTTTTTTAATGTTATAAGATGAATGTAGAGGAGAGCATGAGTCTATTATTAGTGAGGTTATTTTTCTTCTCTTATTCACAGTTTTACCGAGGTATAATGAGCAGTTATAGGCTCCGTTTGGTTGATGTATATGATGAGACATAAACACAAAGACACAGATATTAAAGACATGGACATAAAATATTTGTGTCTATGTATTGTGTTTGGCAAAGAAGACACACATATTTAAAAAACACTGAATTATCCTTCATTCAATAACAAGTTTTACCACCATCACTGTATACCCATTACTCCAAACACTACATATCATCACCATTTAATTTTTATTTCTTCTAATATTTTTTTCAAATATTAAATATATAATTTTTTTTGAAAAAAAAAATAAAAAACTAAAGTTCAGAATCTATTAAAGATTAATCAAAATTTAAATAAATAAAAAAATTAAATGAACAATTTTTTTTCTTGAAGAAAATAAAAGGATAAATTTGGTTGTAGAATCTAAAAGAGAAAGAGAAAAAAAAAAGGTTCGGAGAGATAAGAGGACAAATTTTAAAAATTTAATAAAGGTAAAAGAGTAAAAAATAAGTGTCTCACAAATTGTATCTTGAGTATCTTACTAAATTGAAAGTACACAAATTTAGTGTCTCCATATCAATGCATGTTCTTCTGTATCTTTTGAAAATCTATATCTCACCCAACCAAACAACAAGACGTGAATCTTATCCATGTCTTAACATCAATCAAACACTACCTTATTGAATTATAGGGATATAAGACACACTTTTCTTTCGCAATGAAAATTTAAAAGGAAAAAGAAAAAAAAAATAGAGTTTGAAAATAGAAAAAAAAAAAAAAAAAAAAAAAAAAAAAAAAAAAAAAAAAAAAAAAAAAATTTCCAAAAAATCAACCATTA
>NC_029791.2:124493405-124507225 GCF_000816755.2 Arachis ipaensis | reverse complement strand
ATCAATATTTACTTGTCATACATTGTGCTTCATATGACATTTTTTTCCTTCAGTAGTAGGCTTGCTAGTTTCATACATTGTAAGATTAATTTACACTAACATAGAAACTTAGGGGATTTTGACTTTTGGCTTTTAAAAAAGAATAACTACTCTTGAAAGAACCTCATCACATACTTTTCAAATCTGATACGTATTCTCTAAATTAATATTTTTCCTACTATAATTGTAATTATTATTTTTGAATAAAATTTTTAGATTGGATATATTTGTTAACTTATTATCATTTTTTTTTTTTGCTTATACAAGAGGGCCAAGACCAAGAGCCACTAAAAGAAATGTTATGCAGAAGTTCTCACATTTCAGCTTTTTATGTATTTTGTTTATTAAATATTTGTTATATTTATCTTCAAAACAATAAAACGCAATAAAAAAATGACAAATAATTTTGTGAATAATTTTTAACTGCTTTTTAATAATTGCACGAATAATTTAAGTGACAAATATTTGTGAATAGGTGAAAAAAATTATCAAACAATACTCGATGACTTCTCTTCTATGAAGCACGGACACTTTACTGAATTATTGTGTCTGCGAGTTGGACACGTTTTGGACACGACACTCATCGACATTCGTCCGACATGCGTGTTTGTTGTGTCCAACCATATTTTAATAAAAAATAAAAAAATTTTTTCGGACACGCTTAGACATACCTAAATACCATTACGTATCAGCATGTCCAGTTTTATTCTTAACATATATTTTTAAAATAAATTTAGATATAGTATATATTATTATTTATTAAAATAAAAAATATTTTAAATACTTGATATAATTAAAATAAGACGTTAAAAATAATTAAAAATTTTAATTTATATTTTAATATTAATAAAATATCAAAATATCATTACGATTTATCTAAAAAATACTTTATATTTTATATGTATACGTGTCCAAATATATTAACATTTAATTATTTTTGGTTGTTTAAAATTGTCACAACACAATATAGTCAAATTTGTGAATCAATTGTGTAAATTTATGGGTTAAAAATATGATTATATAACTCAGAAGTATTTAATTGGAGATTTCAATAATGCGCAGAGCTAATATAATTTTAAAGAGGTAGACGTCATCATTACATTAAACTTATATGTATGGAACAAAAAAATGCTATACGGAAAAAAAAAAGTAATATTAGGAACATAATAATTCAAAGTTATTAATTTTTAGTTTACATATAGCATAATTGTACAATTTAGAAAAAAGGAGATAAATTAAGATTAAATACTTATAAGTAATTGTAATTTTTTTTTGTAAAGTAAAAAATTGATGCTATTCATTGTCCCATAGATTCACAAGACTTTTCATTCCAGTTGTGTTAATTATTAAAATCAAAATTATTAGACGAGTGAAAATATATATATGGGTGGAAACTCATGTGCAATCGACTTTATGTGAAGTTAATAGTTGAGAGTCGTTAGANNTTTTTGCCGTATATATATATACTAAATCATTCTATTTTCCGTTTCTTTCTTAATTGGATTAAGAACTATCAAGAACGATAATCCTTTAAATTACACTGTGCATAGAAAGAACAGAAAGATGGATAAATAAGTAAGTCAACTTCTTTGAAAGAGAACTTCCATTTGTGTTAAGAGGTTCCATTGATGTCCATAAAAGAAGACCAAAATTAAGCAATAATGGAAGTGGCTCAATTATACATAAACTTCTAGGAATTTGTATATAACAAGAATAATGGTAAATTAACTGGTAGTACTAATATAGTACACATTATTTTTGAAGTGAGATTATACATTAATGAAACTATATAAAGTAGTAGTTTAGTAGAATAGCAAAAGATAACATAGCATGGTTATGGTTACATTAGACAATAACAATAAAAGTCAATGAGTTATATCTCAAATGACATAGTATTTTCATACTCAATTAAGAAGTTGCGGGTTCGAATCTTTTATCTTTGGCAAAAAAAGAAAAATATCTAAATTTTAGGGTTTGTTTGGGTGAGCTTTTAAGAAAAAATCTTTTTTCGAGTTATCTTTTTTTAAAAGATCTTATAGAGAAGTAAAAGTAATTTTATGTTTGGATATCTCATATAAAAAGGTTTTTTTATCAATCAATTATGTTTGGGTATAACAATATAAAAGTACTTTTTGTTTATTTATTACATGAAAAACATCTTTTTTTAAGAAAAAAAGATCTTTTAAAAAAAGATGTAAATTACAGCTTCTCAAAAAAAGATCTTTTTTTTATTTTACTAGTGTTTTTACTTTTACTACTAGAATTTTGTCAAACATGTTAAAAAATAAAAAAAGATCTTTTTTTCATTAAAAAAAGATCTTTTTTTAACAAAATAATGGCACCCAAACATGCACTTAGTCAATAAGTTATAGCTCAAATAACATAATCTTCCCATACTCAATTAAAAGATTGCGAGTTCGAGTCTCCTATCTCTGGTAAAAAAAAAAAAAAAAAAACCTTCTCCACTTCCTTTGTCGCGCTTCCAAGTCTCAACACCCCACTCACCCACTGCACGCAGGTAAGCTCATACTTTTATATCGTATTGGAAGAAATTATCATGGCTCAGCTTTGATTATCATTGAATGTTTATGATGAACAAAATCCAATTTTTTGAGGTAAAAACTAATTCTTTACTTTTTGGGGTTGTTGATGCCTTGTTACTTGTTCAATCCGTGGGTTTTGGGTGTGAAAGTGAGGAGTGAGTAGTAGATAAGGGAAAGAAGGAACAAGACCCTACACATACACGGTTGACAAAATTAGGTAGTGAATCCTGTTTTTTCTTCTGTCTATTCTCTTTTTCTTTCTTTCTACCCTTTCATTCATTTCACTTTGTAATTATTGTTATTAGAAGGGGCTGAGATGTGTTGCCTTAGATCCAGGCAACTCATAGTGTTATGTGGAAAAAAGGGTGCCATCTTTTTTGGCCATCCATGTGATTCTTGAGACTGTGCTTTTTTGCTGGGTTTCTTTCTCATGACTTTTTCCTCTCTTTCTTGTGCTTAGAGATAATGAGAGTTGGGGTAATTTCTATTTTTCTTCCACTTTCTTTTGGTGGGGTTTTATTTACTCTTTTTGAGCTCAATCTGTTTTCTTTTGCAGATAAAGTTTGGTTCTTTCAAGCTGTTTCTCTCCCTCACTAGAGTTGATTGGGGGGTTAGACCGAGAAGAATCCAGAGAAGGATATGATTATGTTTGAAAAGCGTGTAGTTTAGCTATTTTTGGTTAAAATTTCCACAAATGGAAGTTAGGATCCGTTGTTGTTGACCAGATCTGACTATTCCCCATTTCACTTTCACCACCTTTTAACTAGCCCATGCTTTGCACAGACTGAATTGCCTCCTTCCTTGGCCTTATAAGGCTTCTTAGACATGGAAAGTGATCTATTAAAGTCCACGCTTCACATTCCAAGATCATTTTCAATCAGTAAAGCTGGCAATCAATTAGTTGAAATATGAAGGGTTGTGTAGTATCAAAAGGGTGGGAGGGTAACTTTTCGTACTGCCTGGATAAGGATTCTGATGGAGGAGATGTCGACTACGGTTGCAGTGCCATTAACAGTAGGTAATTCGGTGTGTGATAAGCCAACCATAGCTACCCACATGGATGTATCTAGACTTAAGCTGATGACTGATACGGGGTTGTTAAGTAATTCTGTAACAGCGGTTTCTACTGAAACGTTTATAGGCTCTAATGAGGATCATAATGGTGGCAATCTTGAGGATGAAGTTGGTAGTACAACAGTCACACCATCAAAAAAGGGAAGTGAAGGAGAAATTCCTCTGGATGATATGATATCCCAGAATAAAAGCACTTTGGTTGGTGGTGATGAAGCTTCAACCCCAGAAATCGAGGAGGATGATACCTTATCATTGGAAGGTGATCCAATTATTGATAGCTCCTGTTCTCTTTCAGCAGCCAGTGAGAACAGTAGTATTTGTGGAGATGAGTTCATCAATTCGGAGGCCAATCCGGATTTAGGAACAAGAAGTTCCGTAGACATAGGGAAGAGCATGTGCACTGTTGATGCTGTTGCCAGGGCTGCTGATTTAGGGGAGTCCAATTATGAGGCAGATATTATGAGTGAACCCCTTAATGTAGCGGTGAGCCTTGAAGAGGCAGTAGTTGGATCTGTCACAAAGCCTACTACAGTTGTTCTTCATCAGCTACCTCTAGAAAAAGTGGTGGCTGGAACAGGTGGTCGAAGTGTTTTTGAATTGGACTGTACTCCGCTTTGGGGATTTATATCTTTGTGTGGAAAAAGACCCGAGATGGAAGACGCATTTGCAACAGTACCCCGATTCATGAAGATTCCTATTGAAATGCTAATTGGTGATAGGGTAATTGATGGACTGAATAAAAGTTTGAGTCAGCAAACAATTCATTTCTTTGGAGTCTATGATGGCCATGGTGGCTCTCAGGTAAAGTTATAATTTTTTTTTTCTTATGTCCAAAAATTTAGGGTTTTCTCTGGGGAACTCCACATTGAGAGCTTGCCTTTCTCGTTCAGGTGGCAAACTATTGTCGTGAGCGTATGCATTTGGCGTTGGCAGAGGAAATAGAATTAGTCAAGGAAGGTCTAATAGTTGGAAGTAGCAAGGATGATTGTCAAGACCAATGGAAAAAAGCTTTCACCAATTGCTTTTTGAAGGTTGATGCTGAAGTTGGGGGAAAAGTTAACAATGAACCTGTTGCACCGGAGACTGTCGGATCAACTGCAGTTGTTGCTGCTATCTGTTCATCTCATATCATTGTTTCAAACTGTGGTGATTCAAGAGCAGTCTTGTGCCGTGGCAAAGAGCCCATGGCTTTATCCGTTGACCATAAAGTAAGTTTCATCTATTGTATTCTTCTATCTCCTTTGACTTGTTGAGGTTTAAACTGACCTAAAGAAATTGATTTCTGTTTCTTTTGTGGTAGCCCAATCGAGATGATGAATATGCAAGAATTGAGGCAGCAGGAGGGAAGGTGATCCAGTGGAATGGTCATCGTGTATTTGGTGTCCTTGCAATGTCACGATCTATCGGTATGTCCTTAACCTTAACTGTACTTAATTTAGGCGTTTCTGTGAGCTTGGCTAATTATAGAAGGATATCCTTTTATCAATCCACTGTTAATTTCAGCATCTTTATTTATGTTATGAATGAAAAAGTGGTCAGCTAGTGAAATTGTGTCCATACACAGATAGTGAAATTGAATATAGGCTTTTAAATCAATGTGATGCATGTCATTTGGTTACACATGAATCATAATTCTTGTAAAGTTCCAATGGTGGTAAAGGTTTCCTTACATATGGAAGGTTAGTTACTTTTTTTTTTTTTTCGGTTGAGGCGACATAGCATAGGAGTAGGCTGGTAGGTTAGCTTTGATAGCATCTAAGAGTTTTTAAATTGGAATATTTATAAATAAAAATTTATTTTATGTTTGCATTTATTGCACTTATCCCATTGCAAAACATAGTATTGAGTTCATTTAATGCATGTGAAGTTCTTCTGCCATTATGTTGCAATATCCTAGGTTCATCCTAGAAACTACTTGAGTCTGTTTGGATGAGGGATGTTGAATGATATGAAGAGAGTGATTCGATGAGAGTTTAAAAATTTACGGAAAAATAGATAGTGTGAGGAACCTTCCCCTAAGACACCCCATTGAACTTGTTGCCATGATAGGCTGCCATGTAGGGAATTTGATTGTTCCTCCAAAACCTGTTAAATGCAGTTCTGAAGTTAGAGCCTACTGCCTCTCCTTTAGGCTGCGAACGAGAACACTTGTTCCCCCATTCTTTATATCTAGAGAAAAAAGGACGTATTCATTAGCTACGTTGCGTGCCAACTTATGGAAGCCACTGGTGATTTGATTGGTCTGTATATGGTCTTGGTTTCAAGGCCAGTTTGGAAGTCGGATTTCTCGATGATATTCTTTTCTGTCAGTAGTTTTGGAAGTTGGAAACTATGCTTGTAAACATCTATTTTCTGATTTTATGTTGACGAACTCTCTTTCCGGTTCATCTTATGTTGTTTGTGTGTCACGTGCTGCGATTTTCAGGTGATAGATATTTGAAGCCATGGATCATTCCGGAGCCGGAAGTTACGTTTCTTCCCCGGACGAAAGACGACGAATGCCTCATTCTGGCGAGTGATGGCCTGTGGGATGTCATGACGAATGAAGAGGTGTGCGACCTAGCTAGGAAGCGAATACTTCTCTGGCACAAGAAAAATGGCCTGACACTGCCACCAGAAAGGGGAGAGGGAGTTGATCCTGCAGCACAAGCGGCCGCAGAGTACCTATCGAGCCGCGCCTTACAGAAGGGAAGCAAAGATAACATCACAGTAATTGTGGTGGACTTAAAAGCTCAAAGAAAATTCAAGAGCAAGACATGACATCTTCTTTCAACCCCAAAACTTGGGTGTTTGAAGATGATCATTGTACTATATAGAAGAAAAGCTTAAACATAATCCAAAAATATATAATAGCTTTGCCCTTTAATTTTTTTTCCCCCTTATTATTTGGGCATCTTCTTGGATTTAAGCATAGAACTATGTACTATATACAGCATCCATTTCCCTGTCTCTTTCCCCTTAGAAAAACTGTCAACTGATCAAAAGAGTCTCCTTTTACAATTGTGCCACATTGGGGCTATGTAAATCTTAGCTGATTATTGTAGGAATAGGAGACAAATTCCAATGCCTTTTGACATATCCGTGTCAGCATATTGTATTCATTATTATGCCTCCGAGTGTGAAATGCTCGGTGAGATGTTTTACTGAATATTGTTTTAGTCTCTGTTGTTTATAAAGAAGAAAAAGTGGTAGCTAATTGGCATTGTGATTTTTTCATCTTGTTATCTATCTACTGTAATTTCTTTCCCCCTTTTTTTGGTCCCATAGAATTCAGGATTATGAAACCTACACAATAAAGTAATGTCGGTGGCACATTGATATCAATTGCTATGCCCCAATTCAGTGGTTGTACTGCAATAATGATGATGGCGAAAACCGACCGACAACCTACCTTGTGAAAATCCCCTAAAAAATATTAAGAGAGCCACTACCTCGGTATTATATTGTTCAATACGTTCGCGGATAATTTTACTAATTTCATCTGCACGAATAGTTACCATGAGTATTTCTTAATTTAATTCTAGAAGAGAAAAATGATGCCTGTACTCTAAATTTACTAAAGAAGAAGGACTAATGCGTTATTTTATATCTTTCATTAAAATAACATAATTTAATCAATTATATATGTTAAATTTTAATTACTGAAATATTTTAAAAAAAGGACGTTTTATGTGTCTTTATATGAATGATTTTCAAATGTTAATTCGGAGAATCATGAAAGTTTAATTTGTAATCTGGTTAATAGTTCTACCTCCTAAGTTTATTTAAAGGTGAAAATTAAGTTACAGTTGATTTTATATTAAAAATTGGAATTAGCCATGAAAAATAAAACAAAAATCAACTTGGTGTTACGGGATTCTGAACCTGTGCATGTGGTTTTCCACTATGCATGAATTTCAGATATTTTATTGTTTTGACTAAAGCTTTGTTGTTGCTTCACGAAAGCAGGTAGCAAAGTTTCAAGATGCTTACACATCTGCGAATATAATTCTGCTGATTGAACCTAGTTTTTTTATGGTTGTGATTTGATGGCTCCAATAAATATCTCAACCTCGAAGTTCTTCTGATTCCGATTGCCGCGAGCAAAGACAAACGAAAAGGTCCTACGTGTCTGCCTGTATGTTGCGCTGTCATGTTTTTGCCTTCAATGAAAACTGGGAGACAATGACTTCTCAACTGTCCACGCAAAGGTTGTCGTTAAATTTTACCCCTTTCATCAAATTGCTTTACCCATAAAATCAAAATTCTAAATATTAATATTTCAAGCATTTGTTTTGTTTCTTGAAAAATAGCATCACATATATTTATATTTTAAAAACAAAATTATTTAACAAATGTTCTAGGAAGATAGAGTAGGGACACGGGAGCCGCAATTTTGTGATCACAGAATTCCAAAAAAAAAAAAAAAGGAAAAGAAAAGTACTTGGCAAGACTCCTTAAAGAAAACAGAAGACTAGTCTCATGCATTAATAACAAAGAAACTCCAAGAAAGTCCAACTTTTAAGTGTGAATAAGAAGACTCGAATATAGAACAACTTAACTTGTACACATGCTCTCAGCAGTAACACAAACATTGAGAAACTCTGAAACTTTTCAGAGAATGGAGGAAGCAGCAGTGAAGCTCACTGCTAGTATTTCCTATATGCCAACTCTTTGACAGCATCAGCAAGGTTTTTCTCGTCCTTAACACTCTCAACCCAGTTTGCATTGATGTTAACCCTCTCCAGGCTCTGCTTTAACGTCCTAGCAATTGGCTTTGTACCACCATGGCTAGCAAAGAAATCCTCTACTTCCTTCGCTTTCTCAACGGAAGCAAACTGCACCCATGATCAACGAAATGATCCAATTACTAAATATGCAAGAAAATCAATAAAACAAAGAAAGCATTATAGAGGGACACAGCAAACAAACCGGTGAGACAACTGCACTGACAAACCGAGTTATCAAAAATCCAGAGCCATATGTCTCTAATATGCGTTTCCAGTTTTCCTGTATAGGAAAATTGTTAAGACGATGAATGTTAAATCCAAGGTTTGATCTACCTACAATTCCAAAACCTATTGGTTGTGATGTGTTCCTTACCTTAAGCCATTCCCAGGCTACCTCTCGTCCTTCCGGACTAGTAGGAAGCCCCATAATCACGTCCTGGCTACGGACCTGACCAGATAAACCAACATATCAATCAATCTCCAGTATTTATATATAACCATTTACCTGGTTTTTAATGTATGAGTTGACATGAACTGACTTAATATTTGCAATTAGATACCTCAGGAGTCAGCATGAAGTTAAGAACTTCAAGAACTAGATCCGGATCAGGTGTATCAGACAAGGAGCCTACAAACACATTCAAGATATTGGTATGCTTTGACTCAGAAAAGTAATGTTATGCTAATTCTCACTCATAGATGATGTATTATTATTACCCAGAATGCGTATTTTCTCTTGACTTAAGTCAGTTTCTCTATATACTTTCAGAAGGGATTCATAACCCGATCGGTTGGTTTTGCTTGCCTGTTGCATTACTGCCACATATGTTGCCTGCCAACAATTTTACAATAATCATCAACAGAAGTCCGTTAAGGGTTTCAGAATTCCAATGAAACTGCAGCTAACCTTTCTTATATCAGGTGGACAAAGTGGTGTATTTCTGTCATTCAAGAATGCCTGAAAACGCTTGTTTGCTTCTTCTAGAGTCAGATCATGTCCAAACTGAGCTAAAGCAGTCAAAATTTCTCCTCTCAACATTGCATCGAGATGACTTTCTCCTGGTTTAGGTTCCCAACCAAGCCTCCTGCAGGGACAATATACAAGAGGGTTAAGAAGTTTAAATCTGAAACACAAGATAGAAAAACTAGTTATCAACGGACAAAGTTAATATTGACTATGTAAACAGACAAGCTGAACCTCTTTTAGGCTATCCACACTACCACAAGCAACATTACCATTATACAAGCATAACCTCTATCTAGCAAACACTACTAATATATTTTAATTAATTGAAACAAAATATTCCAGGATCTATGTCAACTTACTCCGCAGTGTATTGGAAAAGGTTGATAAAGAATTGCTTGAAATAATCTACCAAGTCTGGTACTGCATCAGCTGCAATCCTTCTGACTTTATAGCTAACCTGCACAAATTAAAGAATTGGAATTAGATTATAAAATAAAATAAAAATAAATTTTTAAGTAAGAAAACGCAAGACTAGGTAGATAACATTACAGAAATCAGGTTTGACAGCACAATATATTCAACTTCCCCTCTGTAAGCTCCCATCAAGTTTATCAGCGATGTCAATGATTCTTGGCGAGCCATACAAAGTGCAAATAAATCATCCAAAATTCCTGACACAGTAAATTACTCACAGGTTAAGTATCTTTTCCTTTTCTACCATAAAAAATAAATTGCCTTGGATAATTTCTAATTTACCATGTCGGTCTGCTGTAGATAATAACTGTTTATCTATGGCATATCTAAGTCTAGCCGCAAGAGGCTCGTCATATTTCACCCTATAGAAACCTGTCTGATCCACATTAACTTTAATCCAAGAATTTGCAACTTGATCTCCAGCAATCTGTGAACCCACTAACTCCTTAATGTCAAGTGCTTCAGATTTTGCTTGCAACAGGAAATTCTTGCGAACATCATATGAGCCAAAGCATAGTGTTACTGGAACAACCCACTGTCCTTCTCCGTTGGCACCACTTGACAAGAATTGCGACTACCAATTAAATGCAAAGCTAGGTCACAACACATGTAATGGATTTTTCACGCTGCAAGTAATCGTAATCAAGAACTCAAGAAACCTGATTAAACTCCAGTTTCTGATCATTGACTTTAACTGATACAACAGGATATCCCTGCTGCTTTGTCCACGAGCTCATTAACTTGTTGACAGGTTCGCCAGATCCCTCCTCAAGTGCATTCCATAGATCCACAGTTTTGGCATTTGAATAAGCATGCTTTTTAATATACGAAGCTAAAGACCTCTGGTTACATGAATAAGTGATATATAAAAGCAATTTGAGTAACTTCATATAAAAATAATAGAAACATACATTTCACTAATTTCGCATATATAGTATACTTGTAAGAATTTATAGTATGCATATGGTCTGTCTTATGGAATAAGAATACTGATTTATTGCATTCAAACTATAGCCTTTTGTGGAATGAGAATAGTGACCTGAAAGCTTTCAGCACCAAGATAGCTTTGCAGCATCCTAATTACAGATGCACCTTTTCTATAACTTATTGAATCAAATATTTCATCAATCTCGCCAGCATGATTTACTTCTACCTGCAAATAAAATTTATATAAAACTCGTAAGACAAACTATAAACTTGTTAACCAAGGATTACCCAAAACTTCTTTTTAGATTGATACAACACACAATACAAAGAATTACGCTGCATGTAATTAGTCCGTGTATAAAAATCCAATGCAAGATAAACTTAACCACATTAAAGAAAGGCTGACAGATTAAATGATACAATACCTCAATTGGGTGGGATTCCGCAAGCCCATCCAACCTGAGACCCTCAGTAGATTCATTTACGAATTGAGACCATATTTTCCAGTCAGGAAACAAGCTATCAGTTGCTAAATAGCTAACCTGGTCACACCCAAGGGGGGGAGAGAGAGAGAGATTAGTTAACTTATTAAAGAAACAAAAAAAAGGAAAACAAAGAAAATTGACAAGCAGATAACAATATATGGGGTAGTTTATTCTAAATGAATACATTCCTATTTCTTCCTTCCAAGAATTCTGCACCAATCCCTGGAAGATAAGTTTTCCTCGAGTTGCAAACAATGTCATTTTACATAGAGCAAAAGAAACTCAAGTTGTCAAGGTTATAGCATCATTATGAATAGGATGATTACCCTCTGCTTGTTAACAGCAGCAGAATGCTGCTCATCAAAAAGCAAAGCAGTTTCGCGATATGTAACCAAACCATAATTTTCCATGGCTCCAGCAGCAAAATCAGGGATTGCAATCATATCCATTTTTGGTAGAGGGTAGGGTGTGGCAAAATACCTGTTGAATTATCAGAGTTAGTTGACTATTGAATAAAAAATGATGCCAACATGCCCACAACAGCAGTCAAGCAAATGGACTGACATGGAAACAAACTTAGCATATTATACACTTATGTTGCCCATTCTAAAAATGATACAAGCAGGATGACCATGCTTTGCATGAAGAACACAACAACATAAATTCTTAAAAACAGTTGCATGTTTTGCACCTACAAGGTGAATTACTGGAATTTGAAAGAAATTGAATTCCGAATCATTTCTGATAACATTCCCATCTAAGAAACAAATGATTTAACGGTTCCACACTACTTACTCCTTGTATAGTTCCAAAGTTCTCGTAGCAACATGTAATGCAAATTTCCCTTGGTTTGCCTTGCCAACTTGACAATATACTCGAACTTTGACCCCTGTCAAAATGGTAGATTTCATTAAGAATAGAGAAGTCAGGGCTAACAACACCTGGGAAAAAAAAAAAGTTTTACCATCGGATGTATGATCTTCCACATAATCAAATAAACCAACAACAACTGCAACCAAATATGTAGACATGATTGGAGATTCCTGATATGAAACTGTTTTCAGACTTCCATCTACTTTTTCTTCCACAACAGGCATGTTAGACAGAGCAACAAGCTCAGAAGGCACATCCAAAGTGATCTTGAAAGTAGCCTGCAAAATCAAACATCTATGATGGAACACAGGCCAACTTCGAAAGCACACCTCAGTGTGTTGTTGCAACAATAAAATATTCTACCCTTATGAGTGCTTAGACGAAAGGTCAATTTAAGGGAGAAGATGTGCAAAGTAGGACCTTGCATGCAGGTTCATCCCAGCAAGGAAAGCATCGCCTGGCATCAGCTGGTTCAAACTGTGTGACTGCCATATTCTTCTTCTCATCATTATGCTCATAGGTACTGCATGCATGAAAAAATAACCATAACAAATAATCATAAAAAAGAAATGAGCAATGATACATGACCAACAAAATTTATCATTTTTTTCCAACACTTGATCAACACTCTAAACACTAAGTACTAAATTCTAATTCCTAAACTCTGAACCTAAATCCTAATAGTATAAAAACAAGGTGTTGGTCTAAAGTGTTGACTAATATTGATAGAAAGTGTTCCTCTAACATTTCTCTGAAAAATATCAGGAAAACAGGACATTGACTTAAACAACGTTGCTTGTTACTACCAAGTAAGGTCATGAAACGATCAATTTCAATTTAGTCAGTGATCAAAATGCATGCAACTTAAGCATAATTCAAGTTGAATTTTTCACCCTTTGGAAACCCATGAAAAACGAAGAAAACCTAACAAGAAACAACGCACATACCTTCTGTAAAACCCTTTCATTCTATCATTCAAGGTTCCTTCAAATTGAATGGCCAACACACCCAACCCAATCGGAACCGCCTCTGCAAACTCCAGCACCAAAATCTCATCATTTTCGAACAACTCAACTCTCGAAGGCTTGATCACCTGCATACACATCCAATTTTTTTCTACATGATCAACACACTAAAATATCAGAATGAATACGAGAGTTGCGTATTTATCAACTTAAAATGCGGCAAAGGAATGAGTTTAATTATAACAAACAGGTGGTAGGCATAATCGAGAACATAACAAGAGTTGACCATTTGTTTCGTTAGTCGGGGAAAACAAGGAGAGTTAAAGAGAGATTTAAGAACCTTCGAAGAGTCACGGTGCATGAACGAAACTGAACCGTCAGCGACGGTGAGCTCGGCGGCATTGAGAACGATGAAAGAGGTGGCGGCGACGATGTCAAGGTCGACGGCAACAGAACCAGCAAAACGACAGGAAGTGAGGTCCGGTTTGAGTCTTATGTCGTAGCGTTTTGGAATGGCGAATTTGGGAAGACGAGGTTGGCCTTTGAACTGATCCATCTTCTTCTTCTTCTTCTTCTTCTCTTGCTCTGTTTCACTCTCAGATTCGGCTTCTAACTTGTGAGTGACACTTCCACTGTGAAGTGGAATGTCTATTTATACAGATGGCTTCTTCTATTGAACTTCGCTTAAACACGACGTCGTGTTGCCTTCTCTAAACGCCACCTTGCCTTCTATTTATCTCAGGATTTAAAAAAAAAAAATTCTA
>NC_029791.2:124478781-124493293 GCF_000816755.2 Arachis ipaensis | reverse complement strand
TAATAGGATCAATACATAAATTAATAATAGATAATAAATTTAAATATTTCACTTATGATAACAATTAAATAATTAGGTCTATATTATACTTAATAGCACAAATTTTGCAGTAAGTTATCATGTATCATCTGAAATTCTAAATTCTTTATTATTTTTTCTCTATTCACACGTCTATCTATCTATTTATTAGTGTTAAATTGGTACAATACACAAATTTATATTTTAATTTGATATAATAAACTGAAAATAATATTTTTTAACTAATTATTATTTTTTAAACATGATTTTTAAACTTTAATTCCCTAAATATATTTTTTTTTGCATTTAACTCGATGAAAATTGGCAAGTGCGTCTTACCCCGGCGAACTCCACTCAAATTTCTTTAAACACGCATTTTTAATCCATATCATAGTCTAGAAAAATAGTATATAGATCTACAAATGAGTACACAAAAATACACGAACAACAAGCATGGTTTCAAAGATTTTTTTAATTATAAATTAAAAAAAATAAGCCATATTTAACAATGCAACTATGTTATCGTCTATAAAAATACACAGATACACCGGAATAAGTCATATTTAACAAGAATTTTTTTTTAATTTAAATTAAAAAATAACTATTTTCTAAAAATAATCCACTTCAAATATATCAAATTAGAAAGTTAACAATGGTAACCATTATTATCGTCTCCAGACACAAGAATAAGTCGTATTTTATTTTTGGGAAATAGTTATTTTTTTAATTTAAAATTAAAAAAATTCTTGTTAACTATGGCTTATTCCGGTGTACCTGTATAATTTTAGAGACGATAATATAGTTGCCATTGTTAAATATGGCTTATTTTTTTAATTTATAATTAAAAAAAATCCTTGAAGAAGTCATGCTTGTTGTCCGTGTATTCTTATGTACTCCTATATATTGTTTGTAGATCTATATACTATTTTCTACACAATGATATGGATTAAAAACGTATATTTTACAAAATTTTAGTGGAATTCGCCGGATAAGGCAAACTCTATAAAATTGATAGAGTTCGCGGGGTAAGGCTAACTTGCCAATTTTTATAGAGTTCGTCGGGGTCCGCGTGAACTTGCCCAAATGCAAAAAAAAAAAATTGTATTTGGGGAACTAAAGTCCAAAAATTATGTTTGGAGAAATAATAATATTTTTTATTTTATTATAGAAAAAAATTCACTGTATTAGTATCATATCAATTTTACACTAAATTTTATATCAAAATACTAACAAAAGTTTATCGACAATCTAATATTTTACTAATTTCATTAGATAAATAATTGTCATCTGATGTTGTGTTCTATATTTAAGGAGGCAACACTACCCGAATCCATGGATACCCACTCCGTTCCGCACTGGAGTGGGTTTTTGGATGGGACGGGACGGGGTCGGATTTAGGTTAAATCCATCCATACTCCGTCCCTACTCGTTAGTAAAATGATTAATAATATTGTATCGTATTTAAATTTTTACTTTAATTTATGTTATGTATATAATCATGGTTATATAAATTTTAAATTTTAATTTTATTTGTTGGATTTTAATAATTATATAGGCGACTATTAACTATTAAATAATATATATAATTTTTTACAATCATTTTAATAAATTTATAATTTATAAAAGCATAAAAAAATTATAATTTTTATATTTACAAACATTAAAGTCTTTGTAATTATAAATATCTAATAAACATAATTATTGTTCATACCCTATCCCAATACAACGGTCAGGCCCAATCAATACAAAAGGCCCAATCCAAAGGGTTGGCCTTCACCCGATCTTCCCAAAGAGGTCAGATTCGACAAATAATTGGCAGATAACGCTTATTCAAATAAGTAACTACCTCCTTAAACCTCTCACCCACTTCCAGAAGAGATATCCTAACAACCCTAAGATAAAGGGGCAGTTATCCACCATCAGAAGTGGAACTACACCAACGGTAGTTATTGGATCATCACCTATAAATACACTGACACACTCAGGTAAACTCAAGTCTAATATATTAAAGCCTGCTTAACCCCTTGTTGACTTAGGCATCGGAGTGTCTTTGCAGGTACCACCTCTCATTCCTTCAAACACACAACTCGGATGGCGGTTTCCAAACGTAAAGCAAGTCAGAAACCACCTTCCTCTAATGCTTGGGCCTCTCATTCAAGCCCAACCATCCAGTTCTGGGTAAGCCCTGGAACATTGGCGTCGTTGCCGGGGACCTGGAAGATCAACCCATGATGGCGGACGACTAACATGAAGACGAACACACTGCATCTGAGTCTGATCCAGAGCATCAGGATGCAGTCAACAACGATCGAGCGATAATATCTCTGCAGGGAGCGGGAGGACAGCACTGTGATGGTCTCTCGAATATCCAGGGACCAAAAAGAATCTCCTCTGAGGTGCATCAGCCTGAAAAAGATGGGCAACCCCACTCCACTGACCTAATGGAGAACTTGCATGGCCACCAAGGCCGACTTGAACAACTAGAGCAAAAGCTAGAATGACAGCGTGAGGCAGAGCGAAGCCTAAGGAGAGAGATCGAGCAATGAAGAGAGCTCGAAAAAAAACTCTCAAAGCTGGAATCCAACCTCCGAAATAAGGATTCCTGCAAAGATTGAGAAGACACCCCATGAGGAGTAGAAGACCCATTCATTGAGGATATCATGAGGGCTAAAGTTTTCAGAAACTTTAAAAGCCCCGACATGGACCTGTAAGATGGGATGATAGACCCGAAGCACCACCTCAGTAATTTCAAAAGTCGGATGTACTTAGCCTACATGTCGAATGCCACTTGTTGTAAGGCTTTTTCGACAACTCTAACAAAAGCGGCAATGAAGTGGTTTGACAGCCTCCCCCCCAGGTCGGTGACCAGCTTCGATGACCTTTCATGCAAGTTTCTCACGCGCTTCTCAATCTAGGAGGACAAAGTCAAGCATGTACCCAGCCTATTAGGAGTGAAACAGGAGGTCGGAGAACCCCGGAGAGAATACATGGAAAGATTCAATAAAGCGTGTTTGGAAATCCAAGACTTACCCACTGAAGCAGTGATAATGGGCCTAGTCAACGGACTCCGTGAAGGACCCTTCTCCCAGTCCATCTCAAAGAGACACCCGACTTCTTTAAGCGATGTATAAGAACGAGTTGAGAAGTACATCAACATGGAAGAAAATGCCAAGTTACGAGAACCGAGTTGGCGGATAGGGCATCCCTACCAATCAAAAGAAAAAGAGAATGAGTCCAAGAAAAAGGAAGAAGTCGGAACTGAAAGGCCTAGGATATATCACTCTTACACTCTCCTACGAGTTTTCCTAGTTGATGTCTACAGGGAAATTTGTCATACTGAAAAGCTTCCTCCCCCGCAACCAATTAAGAACAAAAGGGAGGGGGGCGTAATGAATACTGCGAGTACCATAAATTGTATGGACACTCCACTAATGATAGTTATGACCTGGAAAATGTGATAGAAAAGCTGGCCAAGGAAGGGCGGCTAGACAGATATCTCATGGAAAGGTCGGACTATCATGGGAAAAGAAAAAGAAATGAGAAAGGTCACGGACGAAGAAGTCCGTCTCCACAAATCCCTGAGCGACACATTCATATGATATCGGGAGGCTTTGCGGGAGGAGGGTGACCAAATCATCTCGAAAAATGCATCTAAAATAAGTCTACCAAGTCGGGAATGAAGGACCCGACATTCCAACCATTTCCTTCACCAAAGAAGACGAACAAGGTATTATGCCCGGGCACGACGACCAAGTAGTAATCACTATGATTCTCGCCAACGCTCATCTACATAGAACTCTGGTGGACCAAGGGAGCTCGGTGGACATCCTGTTCAAACCAGCATTTGATAAGTTAGGATTGGACGAGAAAGAGTTAAGGGCCTACACTGACACTCTCTTCGGGTTAGGGGACACTCCCATTAAGCCGCTGGGCTTCATTTTCCTACACACTACTTTTGGAAAGGGGATGAGGTGAAAGCCAAAACTTTAAGCATCAACTTCATTATTGTCGATGTAGCTTCTGCCTACAATGCCTTAATAGGCAGAATAACCATAAATCGGCTTGGAACAGTGGTTTCCATCCCCATCTTTGTATGAAATTCCCAACACCAGAAGGGATTGCCACCATCAGAGGAGATCAGAAGTTGACGAGAAAATGTTATAATGAAAGCCTGAAGCTAAGAGGTAAAGGCAAGGAAGTCAATACTATTGAACTCGGAGGAGTCCGAGTTAAGGAAGAGCTATGACCACAGCCTGGAGGAAAGACTGAAGAGGTGCATATCGGGCAAGAGGCCGGAAAGAGCAGAAGCTGACAGAGCTCCTACAAGAAAATTCCGATCTCTTCGCCTGGAAAGCTTCTGACATGCCTGGGATAGATCCCGAACTCATGTCACATAGATTGGTTGTTCATCCAGGATCCCGACCCATCCAATAAAGAAGACGGAAGCTAGGACCCGAACGGGCTCAAGTGGTCGAAGAGCAAGTACAAGCCCTACTAGAGGCATGCTTTATCAGAGAAGTCAAGTATCCATCCTGGCTAGCAAACGTGGTGTTTGTCAAGAAACAAAATGGCAAATGGAGGATGTGCGTCGACTACATCGACCTCAACAAGGCATGTCCAAAAGATCCATACCCTCTATCAAATATTGATACCCTAGTGGACTCCAGCTCGGGGTAATCAATAATTGTCATTCATGGACGCTTACTCGGGGTACAACCAAATCCCGATGTACAAGCCAAACCAAGAGAAGATGTCGTTCATCATGCCTAGAGCAAATTATTGCTACGTGGTCATGCCATTTGGATTAAAAAATGGAGGGGCCACCTATCAAATGCTGATGAATAAGGTGTTTGCACCTTATCTAGGAGAGTTGATGGAGGTATATGTAGATGACATGCTGGTAAAACCAAGGATGACGCCTGCCTCTTGAACGATCTCTCGAAAGTCTTAGCCATCATAAGAGCACACGGGATGAGACTAAATCCCGATAAGTGCACCTTTGCAGTGGAGGCTAGAAAATTTCTAGGATTCATGCTAACACAAAGGGAGATTGAAGCTAACCCCGACAAGTGTAGAGCAGTCCTGGAAATGAAGAGCCCGACCTACTTAAAGGAGATCCAGCAGTTGAATGGCCGACTTGCAGCTCTATCCAGGTTCTTGGCAGGATCAGCATTAAGATCCTTACCACTTTTTTTTCTACTAAGAAAATGATCCAGTTTGAATGGACTCCTGAATGCAAAGAGACATTCAAAGAGTTCAAAAGGTACCTGAGTCAACCTCCCATTCTTACCCGGCCAAAAGTGGAGGAAGAGCTCGTATTATACTTAGCTGTCGCCGAGAAAGCTATGGCGTTAGCATTAATACGGGAAGACGAGGTCGGACAACATCCTATCTACTTTACAAGCAAGGTGTTACAAGGCCCCGAATAAAGTATCAAAAACTTGAGAAGTTCGCATACACCTTGATAGTAGCATCGAGAAGGCTTCGGCCTTATTTTCAATCTCACACCATAAGAGTTCGGACGAACCAGCCCATGAAGCAAATTCTTCAGAAAGCAGATGCTGCGGGAAGAATGGTTCAATGGGCTATAGAGTTATCCAAATTTGACTTGAAATATGAAACTCAGACAACTATCAAAGCCCAATGCCTCACCGACTTCGTACCCGAATACGCAGGTGATCAAGAGGAGACCTCCACAACCTGGGAGTTGTATGTGGATGGTTCCTCCAATAAAGTCGGAAGCAGTGCAGGCATAATACTGGTTAGCCAGGAAGGAACTCAAATCGAAGTCTCCTTGAAATTTGAGTTTCCGGCCTCCAACAATTAGGTAGAATATGAAGCCCTGATTGCCGGACAAAGGTTAGCTAAAGAAGTCGGAGCAACCAAAGTACTAGTCTTCAGTGACTTTCAAGTCGTGACTTCTCAAATTAACGGAGAGTACCAGGCTAAAGACTTAAATATGAAAAGTTACTTAGAAAAAACTATGGAGTATCTTAGGCAATTTCTGGAAACCGAGGTCAGACATATAACTCGGGAGCTCAACAACAGAGCAGACGCCCTTTCCAAATTGGCAAGTACCAAGCCTGGTGGGAACAATAGAAGCCTAATTCAAGAAACTCTCCAAGAACCTTCAGTCACGAAGGCAGATACCAAGCTAGACATCTTAGAAGTTTTTGAATTAGACCTTGGTTGGATGACTCATCTAATCGAATACTTAAAATTTGACATCTTACCAGAGAAACAAAAAGAGGCCAAGAAGATTTGGAGGGAGGCATAAAACTACACATTGATGAAAAGCGTCCTCTACAGAAGGGGAATATCTACACCATTGTTAAAGTGCGTACCGACTTCTAAGACAGAGAAGTACTAGATGAAGTGCATAATGGCATCTGCGGTAACCATCTCGGGGCAAGGTCCTTAGCCAGAAAAGTTATTCGAGTTGGATTCTTCTGGCCGACCTTGCAGAAAGATGCCACCGACTTCGTAAGGAAGTGTCAACCATGCCAGATGCATGCCAACTTCCATGTCGCTCCCCCAAAAGAGTTGATCAATATAACTTCTCCATGGCCTTTTTCAAAATGGAGACTGGACATATTCGGACCTTTTCCTCAGACGCCTGGACAAGTTAAATATCTCATAGTGGAAGTAGACTATTTCACGAAGTAGATTGAAGCAGAGTTTTAGCCACCAATTTACCGACTCTATCACCACAGATAATGGTACTCAATTTACCGACTCTACATTCAGGAATTTAGTGGCCAGTATGAAAATCAAGCATCAGTTCACCTTGGTCGAGCACCCCCAAGCAAATGGATAAACCGAGGATGCTAACAAAGTTATACTAGTAGGGCTTAAGAAAAGACTTCAAGAAGCAAAGGGAGCTTAGACTGAAGAGCTTCCCCAAGTATTGTGGGCCTACCGAACTACACCTCATTCTACTACTGAAGAGACACCCTTTCGACTTGCCTATGGCATAGAAGCCATGATCCCTATTGAGATCAACGAGCAAAGTCCAAGGGTGAGATTTTACGATGAGGTCGGCAACGTTCAAGCTCACAAAGAAGAACTTGAGTTGCTCCCCGAAGTCCAAGAACAAGCCCAAATAAGAGAAGCAGCGTTGAAGCAAAGGATGACGAATAGATACAATAAAAAGGTCATTCGAAGAAGCTTCACCTCAGAAGACTTGGTTCTGATCAGAAATGACATCTGCGCAAACAAGTCGGGTGAAGGAAAGCTCGCTGCAAACTGGAAGGGACCCTACAAGATAATTGAGGTCTTAGAAAAAGGATACTATAAGGTGTCCGATCTAGGAGGATCCGATCTTCCCAGATCATGGCACGCTTGCAATATGATGAGATATTATAGCTAGAAGCGAACATCGCTCCCTGATGTACTCTTTTCCCGACTTCATGGTTTTTTTTCCCAAAAAAGAATTTTCCTGGAAGGGGTTTTAACGAGGCATCAAAGCGAAGGCTACGGGCAGGATAATCATTCCCTTAGTAGCAAAAGCATCCTTATGAAACCACATTTCATTAGTAATAATATCTCTTTTCTTACCTCTTTATTTTTATCTCTCTAAAACTTTCATTTATTATTACTACGACGCCAATCGACTTAAGTTCGATAAAGCGCGAAAATCCATCGACCGACCTATGTGGTCGGTGAGATAAAGTGACGAGGTATAAGTCGGTGTAAAGAGGTTATAAAAGTCGATGATGACAAGTCCGGATACGATATAGCCAACGACTTATAATTCGGAGAGCCCGAGCCAAATGAAATGCATCGCAAAAGTAGCCTAAGTTACCAAAATGATTCAATAGACAAAGAAAAATTTAGCGTGCGAGGTTAAAGTAACGGAAAAACAAAGAGATACGGAGGTCCCTCAAGGGATCAAAGGTAAAGGATTCCCAATAAAAAAACCTTACCAAAGGACACTTAGGGTAAGCTTTCTCAAAGACTTTATTGACGTTGTCCAAAAAGAAGGACCTTAGAAAACGTTTTAGCCTTCTCAAAAGCTTTACGAAACTAAGGCTCCAAAAAATAGTAAAAGATTTTTTCACAAAAAACCGCAACCATCCTACGAAATTTTATCAAACAAGAACATCGATAATAAGCGGTTACTTCGTTAAAAGGCCCTATTCAAAAAAGGACCATAAAAATGGATAATTGTTGTTAATGATCCTATTAAAAGGATCAAATGTCAAAAACTACCAGTAAGCACATAAAAAGCAAATTGTTCAAAAAAAGGACCCACAAGCCGGGCCTTGATAGCTAAATCACTTGGGACCAAGGAGAGAATTGATCATCAACTGGAGAGGAAGTCGGATCGGCTGCAGAAGTCAGAGGGGTCGGAGGAACTAGGGGTGGCAGTGGGGCGGGTAGGGGCAGGTTTTTGCCCTACTCGACCCCGCCCCGCCCTCCTTGCATTCCACTACTTCCACTACTACTCGCCCCACCCCTACCCGCGGGTAGTAGGCTACTCTACCCTAACCCGCCCCCACGGGTACCCGCCCTGCCCCTACCCGCCTCTATAAAAATTAAATGACATTTTAATTATTACACATTCATATATAAATTAAGATACAAACTTAAAATTCATAACTAAATTAAAATAGAAACATAAGATTCATACAATGTCAAATAACTTGAAATTTAAAAAAGTCCATACAATGTCAAATAACTAAATTAAAATACAAACATAAAGAAATTACATCATTAAAATATTAAAAAGTCTTCAATCCTCATTCTTGATCACTTTCCACATCTTCATCATCATTAGAGGTTTGAAGGTCAAGATTTAAACCTAAAAATCAAAAGAGATAGCAATTAATAAACTAATTACTATTATGTAAAAAATTAACATAAATGAATATCAAGTAATATGTCACCTTGATTCCCTAAAGCTGCCCACAACCAAGGCCACACATCAAAGCTTCAATTATGCTTTCTTTGAGCTTTCCGCGATGAGGAGAAATCACACGACCACTTGTACTAAAAGCAGATTCAGAAGCAACAGTGGATACCGGAATGGCATATATATCCTTGGCTATTTTGTCAAAACTTTAAATTCCATTTGATTGTTCTTCCACCATTTCAAAACATTAAAGTTAGGATCATTTGGAGGATGAATTTTCTCCTCAAGATAATGATCAAACTCAACATTCACACATGAATCCCTTGTCATCTTTCTTCTTTTAAGATACACCATATAATCATCACCCCCAAATATGCTTGTATTTCCACTTTCATCAACTTCTTTTGTACCAACATTTGACACATCAGAACTCATTTTTTTATTGTATTCATTAACCAACTCATTACACAACTGATGAATTCTGTCAACTTGCTTGGAACATTCTATTGGATCAGGATACATTTTTTCAAATTGAAATTCAACTCCAACCATCTTGTACCTAGGATCTAAAACAGCAGCAACACCCATAATGCCATGAATCTCATCCCAATACTTCTCAAATTTCTTCTTCATGCTAGATGCCATATTAGGAATTAAAGAATTACTAGAAAGTTTCCATTCATCCAATGAGACTTTTATTTTACAAACCAGAGTAAAATAAAAATTGGCAGTCGAAAATTTAGAACCAGAAAACAGTTGAGTAACATCATAAAACAACTTTAATCTATCACATATTTCCTTGGCAAGTTTCCACTCCTCATTACTTGGCACAGTTTTATATTGGGGTTCCTTCTGCCTTAACCTAAGAAAGACAGCTCTATACAACAATGCAGTGTCTAACATCAAATAAGTTGAGTTCCACCTAGTCAAACAATCAAGAACCAATTTCTTAGTAAATGGAATCGCTGTTTTAGCACACCAACTCACAAAAGTTTCGTTCCTTTTCTGCGTTGCAGTCCAATACAATACACTACTACGAATCTTTTCAATACTTTCCTTAACTATACTCAAACCATCCTTCACAATCAAATTCAATATATGAGCACAACAACGCATATGCAATAATTTATCCCCCAACATCAAGAATGAAGAATCTAGCCGCCCCAACAATTCATCTATCATAGCATCATTAGTAGAACAATTATCCAATGTAATAGTAGATAGTTTTCTATCAACATTCCATTCTAACAATATTTTCATCAATGCTTGAGTAAGAACTTCACTTGTATGGGGACAAGGAACATAACAAAAGCTGAAAAATAAAACAAACATGTATGCATTTTAGATGTCAACATACAAAGATAACACTATATAGAATTTTATGAAGTTTTTGAAGTGCCTCAATAGGCGCATTTGCAACTTCCATGAACTATCGATATAGTGAGCTGTGACAACCATGTAACCTTTTTCTTGATTGGAAGTCCACATGTCGCTAGTTATTGTAACCTGCTATCATTTTCATCTAGTTGAAGAGTTAACTTCAGCTTCTCATCTCCAAGCATCTTCAAGATGTCTTTCCTAACCGTGTTGCGACTAGACATTTTAAATGTTGGTTGCATTGATGCAAACGCTCGCCTCAGTCCATGGTGGTCCACACAACTCAAAAGATACTCATGTAGGACAATCATTTCGGCGACACACTTTCTTTTCTTTGAAGGATCAAACACAAAGCCATCTTCATTTACTTTTTGCACATGTGCTTGTTTTGCTAGTGATTCAACAATTGATGATTGCCTTGAGTTCACCACTTTTATTCTTTTACAATAGCGGTCCACATGGTTTCTCAATGACTAAGTACCATTCTTCAGATTTGCATTAAACACACTCTTGTAAAATTTGCATTTTGCCTTCCATTCACCTTCAACTTTTAAACGATCAAAATACTCCCAATAAGCACTCTTAACATTAGCCTTATTGTCCTTCAACAGGAGTTGATCCTTCTATATTTGAGGCATTATTATCCGTTGGTTGTGGAGTTTCTGAAGTTGGATTAGCATTACTCTGAACTTCAACTTCATTATCGGGAGGAGCAACATCATTGCTTTGTGTGTCTTCTCTAGCATTACTAGCCATGAAATTATCTTAACAAACCTACATTAAAAACACAAATCATATAAAGTATTTTCATTATGTGAACCGAACACAAATTGACATAGAAATTGAACTAAACAGCACAAAAGTTCAAAATTTTAACCCCATCAATCCCGTAAGTTGCTAACTTTAAGCAGAAAAATGACAAATTGAGTAAATGGTATTAAAGAAAAATACAGAAACAAATCTGGTAACAGCTCTTTTTTCTTCAATTTGTAGTGGTTAGAGTGTGAAACCCACATCCCATTTGAAAAGAAAATGTCAAACAAAAATCAAAGACACACACCTCCCAACTAAAAACAAAAACAGTTTGGTGTCTGAGTTATTGACCAAAACGCAACAGTTTAAAAGGGACAACTCAAAAATTTTCCAAACACAAAATTTCAATCACAAGAGAAAACAATAAAAACTCTAACTAGTCAAACTCTAACCAAAACTATGAAATTAAAAATAATTGAAGTTACAGATATAATTTCTTCTTCGGAAACTATTCTTTGGCTTTGGGATGATTTGGGAAATGCTGAGGTACATATATCTTTTATAATAATTCCATATATAATAATTAATTTGACAAGCAATGGTATACACTAATACACATACTGCGAAGGAAAAATTCTTCATCTAAGAAAAATTATACTCATACATGCAATCTGCGAAGAAAAAAAAATTTGGTACGACTAAAACGACTACTACAATAAAAAATTGATTATACTTAACTAGTTAAAAAAATTAATTTTCTATATTTTATCTCATATATATATATATCTTTCCTGATTCATACATATTAAGCTTCTTGGATGTTGATTTAATCTGATCAAAGAGGGCAGCGCAGAGATAGGGGAACTTACGTGTTGGAGGAAGACGGTGAGAAAGAGGGGTTCACTGGCTCAGTACTCAATAGCTTTGGTAGTGCAGCAACGATGAGTAGGTTCGAGCGTTCGGCAGCGCGGCGACACGGCGTCAACAGGACGACACCGCAGCGACAGCGACTCGGCGACAGGCTCAGCAGGACGGCAGCACAGCGATGGTTACAAGCTCGGCGGAAGGCTTGACGGCGCAGTGAAGGTGAGTAGGTGACCAGATCTGAGGTTCAATGGGGAGTGGGGAGAAGAGGAAGTGACTTTCCTTCCCTCTGCTCTGCTAGGGTTGGGGTTGAAGGGACGCGTAAATGAGTATGAGGACAGTGGCTGTGAGGATTAGGAACCCTAGAAACTTAAAATTGTGTATATATATATGTACTCCGGGGCGGGTTTAGCCTGACCTCGACCCCGCCTTGCCCCGCTCATCCACCCGCCCCGATCAAAACCCGTCCCGCTCCGGGTCGGGTTTAAACCCGTCTCGACCGGGTTGGGACGGGTCGGGTGCCCGCGGGTTCGAGTACTCCTGCCACCCCTAGGAGGAACCTCTTCGGCATCAGCAGTAGGAGCCACACCCGGCTGAGAAGAAGAACTCGGCTGAGACCCCTCGGTTAGTCCAACCTCCCGAGGGGAGATTTAATAACGGCTGCCCTGACGTCTTCAACGCAGAATCCGTAACAGGGCAAGGAGGAGAAACAATGGCACCATCAATAACGACCTTGTCAAGGTGCAGAGGCGACAGATCCAAGTCAGGGGCCAAAACCTGAACGTGGTCCTTCAGCACCTCAAAAAACACCTCAGTCCCTTCAGCCACAGACTCCTCCAGTTATTGGTATCCTTCCCTGAGCCGTTCCAGTTCCTCCTTCAACTCTTTTTTTCCGAAAAAAGGCGAACATAATTCTGCTCAGCCTTCTCTTTTAAACCTTCAGCTGTGGCACATTGGCCCATCAACTTCCTCTCCCTCTCCCGGGCCTGGGCAAGCTCTTCCTTCAACTTATTGTTTTCCTCCTGCAGCCTCCTCTCATCCTCCTGATACATGGCAATCCTCCCTTGGAGATCCTCCAAAGATTTTTGGGTAGTGCTCAAAGGAGTTTTATAAAAAATATCAAGGAGGGAGGTGTAGACCTCAGCAGTTCAGATTCTCCCTCAGATTAAAATATTAAGATGATTTTGGATAGCAATATCATCCATAGCAATCTGGCTGTATGGAAGGATGTGCTTCCTAGTGAACTTCGGACCATCAAAACCAGCATCCCCAATAGTGGAGGCGCCGACTTCCATGGTCTTCCGTTTCTTCTTTTCAATCTCTGAGGTGGAATGAACTGGGTGGATAGGAGGAGAAGGAGGAGGGTGAGGAATAGGATTTACCAAGATTGGCCGGGAGGAAGAGGCACCTGGACCAGACCCATGAAGAGAGGAGTAGTAGAGGCTCCAAGTTCTTACGCAGCACCCTGAGCTCGGACATTCCTCTTCGCCTCTTGTACCTTCTGGTAAGCCGCTTTAGACCCGCTTTTCACCATTTCTGAAAAGAAGAAAAAAAATTGATTAGCATACACGTTGGAAATAAGTATATACAAGTCGGAAGTTATCGAAAATAGCTACAAAGAGACAAAAAACTACCTAGCTCGGTTCGAACAAAACTCGGAGAGCCAGGAAGAAATTTCTTAGTATCCAGGTTTGGAGCCCGCCCCCGAACCTCTCGGAAAAACTCTACCACAGCCTCCTCTACTTCATCTAAATCTACCAAACCATACTTCTCTACAGGGGAGGTCTCCAACCAGTATAGGAGAAATCGGGGCTCATTATTTTTATTCAGAAAAAAGGGATGATGGCCCTCCACAACTTGGACCTTGAAGAAGAAGTTTTAAAATCATGGAAGGACTCATCAAAGATGGAAAATACTTTCCAGCCTTGAATAGCTCGGAAAGACACCTACTGTTGCTTGTTTTGTTTGTTCGAAGCACTGAAAGGCTTAGTCAGGTGAAAAAGATAGAAAAAGATTCGTAAAGAGGTCGGAAAGTCAAACTCTCGGCTAACGAGTTGGTATATTTTCAGGAAACCCCAAGAATTGCGGTGGAGCTGGGTAGGGGCTACCTGACAATGAGATAAAACCTCTATCTTAAAGTTGGAAAAAGGAAAAGTAACCCCCAAGCGGGTGAAAAGGCAATCATACATGAAAAGGAAGTGGGGGTCAGAATCATCAATCCTCCCACAGCAAACCCAATCCTCCCACAGCAAACCTGATCCTCGGGGTCTAGAGCCACTAGTTCATATTTTGGTTCATCAGCATCAAGACTACAGACTCTATGGTATTTTCGAAGTTCGGTTATAAAAACGTTATCCACTATAGAGTTTTCAGAAAGAATGGATGCATCTACCCACTTCAAGAGGGTCTCAGGGATACGAGAAGACATTTTCAGAAAGGTAATATATAAGGAGACATACCTACATTACACAAAGAAGAAGGGTCATCATCAAAAGCCAGTCCAAAAAGCGAGTTTTTTCAAACAACAGAAAGGAAAGAACAACAGTCACAACCAAAAAAGACTTTCGCTAAAAAGCGCAGAACTTTAAAATTTCCCACTACGAACAGTAAAGATACCGCAAGAAAATCTCACTCTCAAAGCACGCA
>NC_029791.2:124473467-124478448 GCF_000816755.2 Arachis ipaensis | reverse complement strand
AGCGAATAAAGAACGAACCTTTGTGGAGAAGAAGATGAAGAAAGAATCCCAAATACGATGCTACAGAATACCGAAGAGAAAGGGCCCAAGGGTTCGAGTAAGAAAACGAAAGAGCAGAAAGAGAAAACTTCAAAGAGAAGACAAAAGAAAATAAAGAAAGAAGAGGGAAAGGTATTTATAAGGTACTAGGGGCATTATCGTCAAAAGATCCCCTCGTTAAGAGAGCGCACCGTTACCAACGTAACCGCCCTCCACTCATAAATGCGAAAAGCCAAAGCGACGCGACGGTTGATAAGACGCAACGATTGACAATTCAAAATCACGTCGGTTTCCGACGTGATTGCAAAAGATCGACTTCGGTGCCTCCGAACTCCATCCATACTCGAATCCAACCCTTAGCAAAGAGATCGGACTCAAGTAAGGGCACTGTTCATCCCCTGGCCTAATACAATGGTCAGGCCCAATCAATACAAAAAGGCCTAATCCAAAGGGTTGGCCTTCACCATTCACCCGACCTTCCCAAAGAGGTCGGATTCGACAAATAACTGGCAGATAATACTTATTCAAATAAGTAACTGCCTCCTTAAATCTCTCACCCACTTTCAGAAGAGATATCCTAACAACCCTAAGATAAAGGGGCGGTTATCTACCATCAGAAGTGAAACTATACCAACGGTGGTTATTGGATCATCACCTATAAATACACTGACACACTCAGGTAAACTCAAGTCCAATATATTAAAGCCTGCTTAACCCCTTGCTGACTTAGGGATCAGAGTATCTTTACAGGTACTACCCCCCATTCCTTCAAACACACAACTCGAACGGCGGTTCCCAAATGTAAAGCAAGTCAGAAACCACCTTCCTCTAACGCTTGGACCTCTCATTCAAGCCCAACCATCCGGTTCTGGGTAAGCCCCGGAACAATTATAAACCAAGTTTTCATCCAAAACATAATTATAAATATTGTCTCCAAAGCAAAATAAATATAATCCAAAACATTCAATTTTCATCTTCATTCTCTTGTAAGTTGGGTTTTGGCAAAAAAATTACAAAAATACTCCCTTACTAAAAAAATGCTAAGACCGGTGGGAAAGCCCGTGTAACAACCCCGATTTTCGAGTACGCTAGATCGTTTCTGAATACACGAATTTCTCCGAAAGATCAGTAAAGGGAATACCTCTTCTGTATCATCAAGCATCTCAATCCTCATTGTCATTATATTATCTTTAACTCAGGACCTTAGTTGAGACAAGCTCGATAACGCGGTCACGAAGAACCTAATTTTTGAACCGTATCGGTTAGGGGTTTTGATTCGGTTTTTCGTAAATAGTCTCAGTTTGACAAACCAGACTCGATTTATGAGAGGAGAGAGATAATAGTATAATATATTAGTATTAGAAAATGCTTGAATGATTTATGCTTGAAATTGATTGTTTATATGAGTAATTCTTGATGAAATTTTGGTGAAAATTTGATGAAATTTGATGATATTCAACTTTGAATTTGTGTTCTTCATGGCTGCTGGAAAAACGAACCCTAGACCTTAAATTGGGGTTCAATTTGTGTTAAAATCATGTAGAAAAGATGGGGTTTTAGTGGCTGCAAATTTATTATGAATTATGGTAAAAATCGGTTGCTGAAAAGACTGAAAAACGGGTAAAAACAGAGAAAGAATCTGAAGAATTTACGAAGAACACTTTGAGTGTGGTGAAGAACAATGAAGAACACCTTTTAGATCTTAGAATGGGCAAGGAAGTAATTATTTTTGTGTTTGAGGGGTTATTTGGTAATTTCTGAAAGTTAGGGTGGTAAAAGTAGAAATATTAAAAGTTACGGGTGGTAAAAAGTGAATATAGTAAAGGAATTTCCTGATGTATTCTTGGATGACATACCTAAGTTTCCTCCTCAGCAAGAGATAGAATTCAGCATTGAACTAGTACCCGAAACCGGACCGATTTCCATAGCACCACACCGGATGTCACCATTGCTTGCAGAGCTGCAGAAGCTGTGAGATAGGATCGTAGTGGCCTATGGAGGTACAAGAAAAGAATTTGTGTGCCTAACTCTAGAGAATTGTGACGAAAGATTCTTGTTGAAGCTCACCAAAGTAGATTTTCTATGCATCCTGGAGTGACAAAGATGTATCGAGATTTTAAACAAATGTTCTGGTGGCCGGGCTTAAAGAAAGAAGTAGCTGATTATGTCTCAAAATGTTTAACCTACCAGAAGATGAAGGTGGAACATCAGAAGCTGTCAGGAACCCTGCAACCCTTAGAAATACCACAATGGAAATGGGAGCAGATTACTATGGATTTTGTCACGAGATTGCCAAGAACCTCAATAGGACACGATGCCATTTGGGTAATTGTGGACAGGTTGACAAAGTCAGCGCACTTCCTTCCGATTCGAGCTGACTATACTTTAGAAAGGCTGGAACGAATATATATTCAAGAAATCGTACGACTACATGTGATACCTTCATAAATTGTCTCAGATCGAGTTTTGAGGTTTACTACTAGATTTTGGGGAGCTTTTCAGAAAGTGTTGGAAACAGAATTGCACACGAGTATAGCATACCATTCTCAGATAGACGGACAATCAGAGCAGACAATCCAGACGTTAGAAGACATGTTACGATCATGTATGATAGACAACCAAAGCAGCTGAGATAAGTATTTGCTTTTAGTCAAATTCGTCTACAACAACAGTTTCCAATAAAGTATCGGGATGGCACCATATGAAGCTCTCTATGGAAGAAGATGTCGGACACCATTGTGTTGGAATGATGACGGAGAAGCTAGTGTCTTAGGTCCAGACTTAGTGCAAGAAACTACTGAGAAGATAAAGGGGATTCGCCAGAAGATCCAGACTGCACAGAGCCGTCAAAAGAGCTATGCCGATAATAGACATAGACCCTTAGAGTTTAGTGAGGGAGATCATGTCTTTTTAGAAGTAACTTCGATTACTGGAATAGGTAGAGTCCTTAAAACTAAGAAGCTTAACCCACGATACATAGAACCTTTCCAAATACTTAACAGAGTCGGTCTAGTAGCTTATCAAATAGCCCTTCCTCCTTATTTATCAAACCTTCATGATGTTTTTTTTATGTCTCGCAACTTAAGAAATATGTTCCCGATGATAGTCACGTTTCACAACCAGAAACAGTACAGTTATAAAATGATTTGACATATCAAGCATCACCAGTTCAGATCATGGAAAGAAGTGATAAGCAGCTAAGAGGCAAGACTGTTCGCTTAGTCAAAGTAGCATGGGAACCAAGAGGAGAAGAAGAGCACACTTGGGAACTGGAAGATAAGATGAAAGATAATTACCCGCATCTATTCTCAGGTAACTGAAATTTTGAGGGCAAAATTTTCTTTTAGGAGGGTAGAATGTAACAACCCCGATTTTCGAGTACGCTAGATCGTTTCTGAATACACGGATTTCTCCGAAAGATCAGTAAAGGGAATACCTCTTCTGTATCATCAAGCATCTCAATCCTCATTGTCATTATATTATCTTTAACTCAGGACCTTATCCGAGGCAAGCTCGATAACACGGTCACGAAGAACCTGGTTTTTGAACCGTATCGGTTAGAAGTTTTGATTCGGTTTTTCGTAAATAGTCTCAGTTTGACGAACCGGACTCGATTTGTGTTATTTCCTGCGTGCAGTGGACCCTATGGTGGCAGAGGGGTTAGTTCCTGTACACAGGGGTATAGCCAACAGGAAAGCCATATCCAGACAGAGGTTGCTGGATAACGTCGGGAGCGGGTAGAAACCGACAAATGAGCTCATTACCTGCACTAGGACTAGACATGCATCATTCTTGTCTGCGCATCATTCTCTAGTCACACACAGGAAGGAATGCAACAGAGAATGATGCACAGACAAGAATGATGCATGTCTAGTCCTAGTGCAGGTAATGAGCTCATTTGTCGGTTTCTACCCGCTCCCGACGTTATCCAGCAACCTCTGTCTGGATATGGCTTTCCTGTTGGCTATACCCCTGTGTACAGGAACTAACCCCTCTGCCACCATAGGGTCCACTGCACGCAGGAAATAACACATCTGCCACTGCAGGGTTGTATGCCGACACACCTTCTGTATACAGGAAATAACCCCTCTGCCACTACAGAAATGGAACAGGTGGTCACGGTACTTCTGTAGCAGGAAATAACCCCTCTGCCTTACAGAAATAAAATATGGATCTGTACCGCAGGAAAGCGTTTCTCAGTGGTTGCACCATTATCTATCTGACTGCTACAATGCAGTAGAGGAACATATAGATATCTCTGAGGTTGCCTTAATGCAACAGATGACCTCTCAATAGGTCCTCTACTCTTTATCATATTACTCTCTTCGCTTTGTCTCTTTATTCTGCTCTGTTTGTTCCTTTCTCTGCGCTTCCTCACTTTATTCTGCTTTCTCTATTTAACGTATGTATTTAAAGCTTATTTAAATTTCGGTATGATTAGTTAGCCTGCCCCAAGTATAGGTTCATTAAGTCTATACTGAAACAGTTTAACTTTTCATATAATACCTAACCCTATTCGCAAATCAAGAACTAACTATGTTGCCCTAGTTCGTTCGCTAGTCTCTGTCTGTTTCTCTGTTGTTAAAACTTTACAGACTTTTTCTTCGATTTTTATCTTTTCTTCAACTTTTTATCTTTTATTTATCTTTGCCTCACTAATATGTTTTTACCACTCCCTAGGTGTTTTATGAAGATAATTATGAAATTCTGCGCTTAAAGTTGTCTTTCTAAAGCTTTTACAGAAAACTGCCTTTTCCGCATTATTTTATTATTTTTATTAAAATATTATTTTTAATTAAATATTATTATTTAATATTTTATTATTATTTATTATTTTATTATTATTTTTTTCGAAAATTAACTTTACTTTAACCTTTAACCTTTAAAATTCACTTTTTACCACCCGTAACTTTTAATATTTCTACTTTTACCACCCTAACTT
>NC_029791.2:124463119-124473332 GCF_000816755.2 Arachis ipaensis | reverse complement strand
TTTTCTACATGATTTCAACATAAATTGAACCTCAATTTAAGCTTAGGGTTTCGTTTTTCCAGCTGCCCAAGAATATGAACTTTAAAGCTTGAATTTCATCAAAATTTCACCAAATTTTTACCAAGAATCAATCATATATGCAACCAATTTTTAGCACAGCCAAATTATACAACATTCACACATCTCAAACACAAATAATCAAGATTAATTTCGTGGCACCCTACCTGGTCTTGCTGCTCCTAATTCAATCAAACTTTCAGGTGGTCCTTAAGCACTTTTTCCTCTTAAATCACATCAAGAAAACACATATTTAAGCATGTTTCCTTGAAACTTAATCAAAAGAGAGATGGTACAGCCAACTCACCTTGATCCCAGCCTTGATAAGTCATATGATCATGTAGAGAAAGAAGAGAGGATCATTTTGGTCGGATTGGAATTTTGATTTGAGTTTTAGTTCAGCAGAAATCAAGCTTTGAAGATTTGGAACTAAGAACTTTTTTTCTCTTTTTCTCTCTACCTATTTTCGGCCACAAAGTGAAAATGAGCCAGCCTTGGGGGTTTTGGGGGTGTAGGGTGAGTTGTGATTGGTTGGCTTGGAGGTGGATTAAAATAATATTAAAATATCTCAGATGTATATCTACTAAAACTAGGTGTATCGGAACACTTGTGAAAACATCTCTAAAAATTATTTTCTGAGCTACTAGCATAAATGACACTAGTAACATATTTATTATGAGAATGAAACATGTATAATGAGGCCTTAGCATTGCTAAAGTCATCAGAGAGTGCTGGTGCTAAGCTGCACCAGTAAATTGTGAACCCGGTTAAACCGGTTTTCTATTTTTAACTAAAACTGACCAGATAACCTTATAATATTATTCAAGAAGCTTCTAATACTAATATAATGATAATATCATCCTATTTTTAAGCACTGTGTGTTAGGCGGACTTTTGCTATTTGGCGGTCCCAATTTTTTAGTCTGGCCACTTTTTTGGCGAGTTACGTGGGCCGGCCCGGCGGGTTTAGGCCTGTTTGCCACTCCTAGGGACAGGTAGGGCAAAAATCCGCCCCTACCCGTCCCATTGCCACCCCTATCTATGTTACACATTTCATTTCAAGTCTAAAAGTATAGTTATAGATAAATTAGTTATATCTATGATAAATATTTGTACAAAAATGTAAATCATAACATGTTACTAAAATAAAAATACTATTTTGTTTACTTAAATATTACTAAAATTTCTTTGAACACAACATTTGTTGTTGATGACTTTGGATTGCTGTCTTTGTCTAGAATTAGAACGTTCAGGTTATTGCGACTCTTAACTCTTGACAAAACAACATAAAGTTGTCCACAGGTAAACACTGATTTTGACAAGTAAAGTCCTACATGTGATAATGATTTACCACATAGTGAAATACGTTGGTTTTTCAATATTTTTCTCCTCTTTATATAGTATCCGGTCAGCGAATAATATCCAAATTGCATTCCAAATACAATTTGGTTTGCCAACACTATTAGATATTAATAGCATCACAAATAGTTTTTTCAATTGCTAACTCGACCTCAATTTGGAGTTTATTTGACCTAATTTCATAAATTTACCATATTATTCGCCAATTAGAACTACTATGTATATATTGTAATATCACTTAACGTGTCATATCAACAAACTTTGACGCTGTTAGCAATCGAAGAGACATAAAGACTAAAATAACTAACTCAAAATTTTCTAATGACAAATTTTATTAAAAAATATATTTTAACAACTAATTTAAAAAATGAATAATCTTTTAAAGATTAATTTAACTATTTACTCTAATTTTGTATTTACTATTTAGAGTTTTAGACACAATACCGAAAAAAAAAAAAATTAAACCTTGAACAAGGTTTTATAATATGATGACACGTGATGTGTGCGGCGGCAGAGGGGTGTTGAAATTTTTTCGCCACCGCCGCACTGAGACAAAGACTCCACAGAGAGAGAGAGAGAGGGAGAGAGGGAGACTGCGTTGTAGCTCTAATCAATGAAATGAAAGAGAAGAAAACAAGTTCCAAATCCTCTTCTTCAACCTCTCCTTGTTCCCATCTTAGAGACGCATACAACAATTGCTTCAACAGGTTTCATCTAGATCAAATCAAGCTATTCACCAATCCTCCTTTCATTCTTATCAATCACCTTTTATTTACTATCTTAAACCCTAATTTCATTCTTGAAGGTGGTACTCGGAGAAATTCATGAAGGGTCATTGGGACAAACAAGAATGTGTTGCGGAGTGGCAAAAGTACAGAGCTTGCCTTTCTGTATGTCCTCTTCTATTCTTTTTGTTTTATTTGTTTCTTTAATTTGTCCAATGAAATGAACCATGAGGCTTTTTTTTTTCTCTTTTTCTGTAAATTTGGACAGCAACATTTGGATGATAAACTCCTCAGTCATTTCTTGGAAGCTGAACAAATTGATCAAAACCATTTGAGTAAACCTTCTAATGAGTAAGGTGATGATGATTCCTTCACTTATTAACTACCATTTTTATTCTTTAGGTTCATAGGTAGCTGTTGAATAATTAGTAATCAATCATGTTAAGTGTATAGTATGGTATACCCACCAAATATAAAATTCATTTTAAAATATAAAATACACATTCAAAATAAGGTAAACAATAAATATATGTATTTACATAAATACAGAATATCTAAGGTAGCGTTTGGTGGAGAGACAGAGACGGAAAGACTGAGACTGAAAGACAGAGACTAAGAGACAGGGATTGAAATAAATCTCAGTATTCTGTTTGGTGCAAAATGGGAAACAGGAATTGAAACAAGAATGAAACTCTAATTTAATTTGCGGGTAAATTTGGAATTAATTAATTGAAATGAAAGTATTTTAGGTATAAAATATTATTAAAGTTTCAGTCTTCATCTCTAAAAATTTCAGTCCCCTGTGTCCTTACTTTTTGAAGGTATTTCAAAGCAAACGCTACCTAATAGGCTATAACATGATGGATGGAACCAAAGTAATGCAAACACTGAGATATCAAGATACAAGATTTGCAGCTGCAGAATTTATATGTTCTACTAATTGTGGGTTTGAAAATTTGATGCAGAAAGAAGCTTATCCATGTGAAGGCCAATCTTGATGTGGTATCATGCTCCGTTACCTGTTTGTTAGGTCTTTGAACGGAGCAAGTGATCTTCGAGGCTGCAATCTATTTTCTAGACAAGAAAATGTAAAGAACAGATGAAATTTAAGGATGCAATATCCTATTTTTAACCTCGGATAAATTTGTCTCTTGGACCACATTTTCAAAATAAAATATTTATCTATTCTATATAACATTTTGGAGATGAACTTATAAATCAAAATCAGTGTAAAGATATAGTACTAGTTTAAGAGGAACCACCAGTGTTGATATTGGCATTAGGTTTCTTATTTAAAAAAAGATTGAGACATATACTACATGATGGGCAACCAAATAGAATCTAAAGATGATAAAATTACAGAACAATTAGTAAGGCATGTAAATGTTGGGGAACCAATATTTTTTCTCTTATTTGTCTTGTATTTGAGTTAACACTAGCCAACTCTCTATTTTATTCTACTAAAAATGTTGGTACCCTAGCAATCTCCTTTTTTTATTTCAGCTCTTCTGTTTATTTCTTTTTGAAAAGGAAGTGTGCAACCATCCATTCTTCACCATCATTGTATCCAAAGAGTTCTGCAACAGCTATAAAGAATGTTCTCCAATATACTGTCCACTTAACAGCTGAATCCTTGCCATAAGTTGATTCCATAATAGGCTTTATGGTGGTGATATTCTTGTCCATTCTTTTGAGCCATTCTTCGCTGCAGGATATGTTCTTGCTTCAGTTCAAATTAGCTTTAAAATCAAATTAACCATGGATGGAATATAACAAGATTGCTGTAAAATAATTTATTTTAACCTGGTCTGTGCATAGTGTTTTCCATTTACTAGCCAATGGTTGAGGACAGTAACATCATCCTGCATACATGAGTCATATGTTAGCTAAATCTGAATGCAATTTATAAGTGATTTGAACAATGATAAAAGAAGTTACATAGCAAGCTCACTTGGAAATAAAGTAGTAGATTTGCTGAAGGCATAGTTCCTCCTGTGAAGAAGTATCTAGTGATCCAGTCATCATCATTTTTGTCCTATACACACATATGAAAACCTTACTAGTTTTACTAATGTACTGTTTTATAGACAAATCAACCAAGAAATCAAGATGGTTAAGTTGTTTATCAATATTATATCAGGTTTAATTTACCTCAAAATGATAAGCAAATACTTTGTGGCAGAAATAATGAACAAATAAAAGGCTATCCTCTTTCATCCATGAGGATATCTTCTTGAGAAGATCTTTATAGTTCTTCATATGCTGCATCAAGGTCAATACTGACTTTAGAATTTGAGGGTACAGATTCAATGCAGATTATGAATTGTATGCGCTCAGATTCTAACCTCAAACATTTCTATGGAAAATATTCTGTCATAGGAACCTTCCATTTCAAACGTGCTAATATCTGCAACAATGATATCCAAATTCTGCAGCTGAAGATCCCTGACAATACAACAGATGGAATAAAGTGATCTTTTATTATCATGCAATTGAAGCTAAATGTAGAAGCCATATGTAAGAGTCATCTAGTCAAATTATTTGTGAACTATATGACACACATTAATTGCATAAAGCACATGAAATGAAAGTATATAATATCAAAAGGAATGTGTACCGGGACTGCTCATCAATATGAGCCTTTTGGGTTGCGGAATTGCATATTCCTGTAACCTTGCAGTTACTGTATTTCTTGGCAATGTAAAGAGCCAGTGAGCCCCAACCACATCCAACATCAAGGACTGTGTGACCATCTTTCAGGTTTGATCTCTCACAATAGAGTTCTAACATTGCTTCTTCAGCATCTTCCAGCGTCTGAGAGTCAGAAGAGAAGTAACAGCAACTGCACCAGTACATCCATATAGGGTATGTTATATTAACCATATAGGTTCTCTGTTTGTCAATTTTTTATGCACAAGAAGGGTAGTCCAATACACAAGCATTCCGTGTTAATGCAGAGTTCGAAAAAGGATCGCACCCAAAAAGTATAATGTAGATAGTCTCACCTGATAATTAGTTAATTACATTGGGGGATGTTTCCACCGTTTGAATCCGTGACTTTGAGGTCACACAGAGACCACTCAACCATTGCTAGAAGACTCTACTTCTTTTTCATGCAAAGGAACATGCCCTTTTATATACATTGTGCAACAAAGAGGATTCATTTATAACTAATTGTTTGCTTGGGCGCTATTATTTTGATAAAAAAAAAATTTTTTTTTTATCTTTTTTAATTTTTTAACGTGTTTGACAAATTTCTAGTAGTAAAAATAAAAGCACTAGAAAAAAAAATCTTTTTTGAGAAGCTGTAATTTATTACTTTTTTTAAAAGATCTTTTTCTCTTAAAAAACAAAAAAAAAAGATATTTTTCATCTAATAAATAAACAAAAAAGTACTTTTATATCGTTATACCCAAACATACATAATTGATAGATAAAAAGATTTTTTGCATGAGATACCAATTACTTTTACTTTTTTATAAAATCTTTTAAAAAAAGATAACTCGAAAAAAGATCTTTTCTTAGAAACTCACAAACAAACTCTAAATTTCAACGAAACAGCACCATTATGCACGTACATGTATCTTTATAAGCTAGAGTAGTCACATGGGAAAATTTGGAGTCCTAAGTTCTAACCATAATAATTGCAGTGTTCTCTTCCAAGTTTACAATTGTGTGAATTAATGAAGATTAAGATAAAAGGAATGACCTGTATTTGAGATTGGTTCCAAGGACGAGCTTGAAGAAAGAGGTTGGCAATTCATAGTGCTGAGATTTGGGCTTATCAGTGTTGACTGCAATAGGCATCTCTCGCAAAGCTGAAGGAGGGATGTGGAAAGTGAAATGCGTTAAATATGAAATGGAAGAAGTTAGTTAGTGAGTTAGAAAGAGAAGAGAAGAGAAGAGACAATGAGCAAAATGGAGAAGGTCAGAGAGCTGAAGGTGGGAGGAAGGCCTGTAGGAAGAGCGAAGGCGCGTGGACAAAAGGACGCGAGTGAGTGTCCGAATGAGTGCATCTGGGAGGAGGTTACGCTCAAGTGACGCCAGCATAAACTTCACCGTCGTATCATACGGCAGTTTCAATAACCCTTTGCCTTCCATCGCCACGCGCTCTGTTTTCTTTTCTCTTTCTTCGTAGTGATGGTAAACTGATTTGGTAGTTGCTACGTGCCCTCGTATCACGTTATCGCTTTATATTGCTCTTCGCCTCCTCCCTACGTTTCTGCCTTTTTTTTTTTAATTTTATTTTTCTGTCATTTGAAAAGATTGGGCTGGGCTCTTCCTTTTTCATTTCGGGACTAATTGCATCAAGTCCTTCTTCTACTTTCCGGCTATTAGGCAACGTAATCTATATTAACAGCCTAAATTAGCCATTAGTGCTGCCTTATTATATGTATGCGTAATTAAAAAATGAGTGGCCCATGCAGGTCTCGAACCTACGACCTTCGCGTTATTAGCACGACGCTCTAACCAACTGAGCTAATAGGCCAATCGACAACAATTGTTTCAAATATTTTATTAAAATCATACTAACTCTGCATCAAGTATTTGTGATTGTGTATATATAATTGTGATGTTATGTTCGATTTATCACCAATATTCTCGTTGAAATCAAACGGTTGATTCGAATATATATGCTAAACAAACTATATATACGTTGGTGTTTTTTGGCTGGAACTTCTTAAAATCTATATTTTTTTTTCCTTACCAAAAACATAACCAACAAAATTGCGGGTTTACCGCAAAATTCACAAACCAATTCCAATAAGAAACATTTTGCTGATGAAAACTAAGAAAAAAAATACTTAGGGAATGAACCTATCCTAGCTAGGGGATGGGGAGAATCAGCGAACATTACAAAGCATGCATATATATAGGGAATACCACAAGCAGAGGTAGTAGATATCTGAATGATGATTTTGGTTTCAAAAGCTAGATGAGTTTGCTCTGTTTGGTAATTCCATATAGTATGCAATGGTTGTTGGTTGAGATTCTTCTAAGATGTTGGGTGAGTATGGTTTCCTTCGTAGGTTGTAATTACATATGTGGGATCTTCCCTGTCTCTTTCAACTCTCTTCTTTACCCGACATCCATCCACTGTACACCTATAGTAGTTTCTGCATCATCATCATCCACATCTATATATTAACACTCTACACTTTGGAGTTTTTTACAAGTCTATGATCTTTTAAGAATATAGTCTTTAAATAAGGTGAAAATTCATGTGCAATAAGTCAATTTTACGTAAAGTTTACTGCACCTGAATTTTTACTTTTAAATAATTTGTAAGTGCGAGATATTTTTTACTCTTACTATTTGAACTAATTTTAGAGATTGAATTAAACATACTCAATTTCAATTCTAATATTATATCCAAAGCTATTTGCAAATGTTCATGCTCCAGATAATCATTTTTCAACATGCATTTTTCAATCTAAATTCTAATAGAATTTAAATAAATAAGCAAATTACCAAGATACCTTGGGTTTGGGCTGTTCTTAACCATTTTCTTTCCGTACTTCCTCCACCTGTAACCATCGTCTATGATTTCAACCTCGGACTTGGTTTTGAATGCAACTCTCTCCCTAACATCTTTCTTCTCACTTCCACTAACCTCTCCTACATGCCATAAATACAACCAAACAAGGATAAATATGTATATAATTAATACTAATTAAATAGTTTAATTACTCTATCAATCCCTATAATTTTACTAAATTTTCAATTAGGTTCTTATACTTTTTTTTTCTTTTCGATTGAGTCTCTATACCATATTAGATTTTGTAATTAAGTTTCTGACAAAAACATTTGAATTAATGAAATATTCCATTAAACAAAATGAATATACTTCATACTTGACTGAATATTCTGTATAGTTAAATCGAATATTCCGTTAGTTTCAGCGTTTTTGTCATGGTAGAGATTTAATTACAAAATCTAATATAATATAGAGACCCAATTAAAAAGAAAAAAAAAAGTATAAAAACCTAATTAAAAATTCGATAAAATGATAGGAATTGAGAGAGTAATTAAACCTAATTAAATTAAAGATACTCTGGTATATGTTCATGCATATATGATCCATCAGTTAGTTATATTACGAGCATTAGAAGACCCTTGAAGGTGGTTACTGCCGCTGCCACTTGCTCCAAAATCTCCAACTTCATTAGTATTGGGAAAAAATAATGGCTCTGCTTCTGGTAGTGGTGGTGGAACATTATCATCATCTGGCCATTGATCATCATCATCATCATTCAGCTTCAAGTAGTCAGAGAGCTCAAAGAACCACTGGTTGGTGGAATCACCGTTTTCAGGTGAATCTGCTGCTTTTTTATTCTTATCACTACTCATCTTAATTAATCGATTGCTAACATTAATCTCATAATGCATGCATATATATAATATATATAGGTAGGTAACTTCATGGTAACCTTCGTATGAATCATAGTAGGAAGCTTTAATTAGAGTGGTGGGACACATTTAAATCAAGAAATGTTGATGTTGATGTCGTTGCCAAATAAATTAATTAACTTTGGTAATAAATAATGATATTTGTAAAAGTTGAAGATGCAATCTCGTGGTTGGACCAATCCCTTTACTATGTTCACACATAGCTAATTAAGAAGAAATACAAGTCAAAACTCCAAAGTGATAGTGACTTTGTATTCTTGAAGCTTGACTCAAGTTTCTTCAAACCACAAGTTCTTCCTTCCATCCCCACGCCAATAAAGCTTCATGCTTATCTTAACTTGTGCTTGCTAATTAATAAATTGGTTTAATTATTCTGTTGGTTCTTATAGTTTTACAAAATTTTTAATTAGGACTTTATACTTTTTTTTCTTTTAATTGGTTCCTGTATCAATTTTTTTTTTCAATTAGGTCCCTCTTGGTAATAATTGGCTTAATTGTATACGAATTCAATTAAAAAAAATTGGTGCAGGGACTCAAATAAAAGGAAAAAAAAGTGTAGGGACTCAATTAAAAAAAATTTGGTACAACGACTCAATTAAAAGGAAAAAAAGTATAGGGACCTAATTAAAAATTTTGCGAAACTATAGGAACCAATAGAGTAATTAAACCTAATAAATTAAATGAATGTTTTTGCCATTAATTTAAAAGAATAATATACAATTTTAATATAAATATAGAGGAGTGTATATGTATTCAAGTACTATTGAGTATTGACATTTACAAAAATTTGTGGTGTAAAGAGTTTATTTTTTTTTAGTCATAGATTGCACATTATTATTAACAATAATAATTAGTCTCTCTATAACAAAAAGAATGCCGTTAAAATTTATTATTTTTGGATATCAGTTAATTATTAATATTTAAAAATATGAAATAAAATATGTAAAGAGTTTATTTTTTATACCTTGTGCAATTAGAGCTTTTATAGACTCATTTTTTAAACAAAAATTAGTGTACAAATATGTGTTAATTAAACGAACTATAAGATTATAAAACAAAAATAAATACAAATAACACAATAATTTAGCGATTGTTAGCTTCTTAGGGACCAGAAAAAGTTATTTTTTGCCAAATTAATTATATGGTCCCAGGAAAGGTAAAAGTCGAAGTCTATAAACATAAAATAACTGCAAATAACACAAGAATTTCGCGATTATTAACATCTAAGGGACCAGAGAGAAATTGATTTCTTACCAATTTATATGGTTCAAAAGTGATAAAACCCTATAAACAAAAAATAACTGCCAATAGCACAAGAATTTAGTACTTGTTAGCATCTTAACAACAAGAGAATAATATAAGAATCATTTAGTGATTAATAGCATTTTAAGGACTAGAGGAAGTGATTTGTCACCAAATTATATGGTCCCAAAAAGAAATGATAAAAGCCTATAAACTGTCAATATGAAACTTAAAAGTTCATCATAAGCTTTAGAAAGATTTTAAAATATGATAAAAATAACAAAAGATACCGTCTTTTTAACAATGACAAACAACTTAAGTATTTATGAGAATATTTAGATAATTATTTAAATATTATATGCAAAAATTAAAGTTAAATTTGACTTTAGACTTTATTTGAAAATGTTTTCTTTTCACACA
>NC_029791.2:124458722-124463094 GCF_000816755.2 Arachis ipaensis | reverse complement strand
TAGTTATTTTATCATATTTTTAATTTTTTTAAATTATTTAATTTTATAATTTAATTTTTAACACACTGACATTGTAGAATATTTTATATAGTCATACAATTACATTTATTTGTTTGGATGATTATTCACGCAGTCAATGTGAAATATAATTATTTATACGAATATAACGTTATATAATAAAATGCACATATAAAACTATTGAGTATTTACCCATTTTGGTCCCCAGAGAATTTTGAACCAGACACTTTAGCCTCTAACTAAAATTAATTACTCGATTGGTCCCTAACAATTAACTCTGCCAGTCACTTAAGTTCTTTGCTCCGTCAACTCTAACGGATGACAAAATGGTCCATGACCCCTTCTATTCGGAAACGGTACCATTCTCCCCCAATTTCCATCATATATCGCATAACCCTAATATTTAGACTCTCCTTCTTCACCTTCACAATCTTCTTCTCCATTTTCCCTTTCTCCTCTTCATCTTCAAGATCAAGCTATGGCATGTCACACCTACCTCAACATGTCATGGACCACACACTTCTCAAATATCTATGACTGGTATACCCACCTCCTCTGCACTTCACCCACCAAAAGCATTTACCTCCACGTTCTCGATAACAGCATCACCTCCAACCCTGATAGCGTCCACCACATCCTAAAGACCAAATTCCACAACTACTCAAAGGACATGCCTTTCTCCACTCTCCAGCAAGCAATATAGATTGTTGGACATCAAGACATTATGAAAAAATTATCCTTCGACATTATATGCAAATTCTTATTTGAAATGAACCCCGAGTGCTTCATTCCTTCTCTCTCGGAGTCCAAGCTGATGAGAGGAGGTGAGATAGAAAGGAGAGAAGAAGCTAAAGGAAGCAATCGGGGTGGTGGACAATGTGGCCATGGAGATGATAGGGCAAATAAGGAGGGAAATAGTGACAATGACGACGGGTCTTAACAAATTGGATTTGCTGTCTAGATTCATGAGATCTATCGAAGATGACAAGTACTTGAGAGATATGGTCATTAGTTTTCATAGTATGAATTGGTTGAGAACAAGTTGAGAATTTTTCTTCTTGTGAACATTGAAGGTGCAGAGTATGCATTATGTAGCTTGAAGTTCCAATGTTAGACTATTAAGGTTATGCGAGATATAATAAAAATTGGGGAAAAACAGTGTCGTTTTCGAACAGAGGGATCAGAGACTATTTTGTCCCTGTTAGAATTGTTAGGGACTATTTTATCTTTCATTAGAGTTGACGGAACAAAAAACCCAAATAGCTGACGGAATTAATTATTAGGAACTAATCAGATAATTAATTTTAATTAAAAATTAAAGTGTCTAATTTAAAATTTTTTAGAAACCAAAATAGATAAATACTCAAAATTATTTTACATTTTTAAAATTAAATATTTATTTTTATTAGTTAGAAATAATAATGAAATATATACCGGGGAAAGTTCACATGTATCTTCCACTGAGTTCTATTATTTTGGAGTACCATGACGATGACGGAAGGACCTTATTTGATTCGAAAAAGTACAGCTACCAAAAATCATGAATGATGTATTTTACATCGAGTGTCTGTCGCAAGAATTTAATATTCCAACACAAAGTATGAATTTCATTGAGTTGAGGTTATGGTCTTTGTCAATTTCGCATCCTAATTAGGAAAATGTCAAATCATAAACCTTGTTTCTTGGAAGCATCCTCGCACAAATGCCTATCCTGGTGCTTGTGTGTTTGTTTCATTTTAAGGCTTAAGTGTCTCTATCTTCTAGATTTAATTTATGGTGAAAACTCAGGTACAGTCGACTTCACGTGAAGTTGATACTTCAGAGCCGTTAAATGATTTCACTGATTTGACTAAATTTTCATTTAACGGCTGAGCTTTTACCTTAATTTATACTTCCACAAATAAGATATACATACATAGGGCACTAACTAACGAATATCAATATTTCAATAACCATTTAACTTTTGTGTAAAATGACTCCGAGACTCTCCATTATTTTTCAAATATTACAATTAGACTTGTTGATCATAATCATTTCTAGGTAATGCAGAAATAGACACATCAATAAATAAATATCATAGTTGAAGTATAACAATAAAACTTTCACTACGTGGAGAAAAGAGCAACAGCATGTTGCTCGGCCAACCATATGATTTTATAATTTTACAGTCAAACATGTAGAAATATGATTTCGGTGGCCATATAAAAATGAATGATCTCCTTTCTGTCATCTTTTTCTTTAATATTAAAAAGGAAAAGTATGAGGAGTCAATGGAATATCTGTACAATACGTACAATGGAAGTTTAGGGAATATTAGAGATATAATTATTAGTGTTACCTTTTTCCATCAGCGTAAGCCTCTGGGATGAGTGGTATTATGACAATGTATTAGAGTTCGATCTTTAGTGAACTTCAAAATCAGCTTAAGTTTTTGGGATGAATAGTAATTTTATGACATGAGATGTTTATTATCCCTAATACTCAGATGGTTATTCTAAATATTAAAACGGTAATGTTAATTTTGTAACTCATAGCCATGTTCATTTTGTAACTCATATAGCCTATTGTATTCTACAGGACTCTATTAAAAAACTTTGAAATGTGTGTGTCCATTATATAAACCTTTTATCAGTTTTTTTTTTAAAGATATTTAAGAGTAAACCACAAAAATTATTTTCAAAAATTTAACGTTAACATAATTATTCTTGAAAAATCAAAGCGACAACAGTTCCTTAAAGAATATTTAAACGCATACAAAAATAACTCAATATTAGATATGTAGTATTACTAAAAAATTTTAAAAATTAAATTTTGATTTTGTTTTTTAAAAAGTATGATTAAAAAAATTTGACATTTTTATCTTTAAAATTTGATAACTTTACGCTAAAAAGTCTTTTGTATTTTTTAAATGGTTGAAATTAAAAGAAAATGAAAAGAGAGGATTAAAGGATGAATTTTGTTTTGATTTTTTGCATGCATAATCTAAATAATTAACCAGATTTTTCTACAAACTTGTGACATGAAAAAAGAAAGATTTCTTTTATTATTTTTGTCACATTTAAAAATTTTATAAAAATATTTTTGTCATTTTTATCTTTTGAAGTCCTTGGATATTTGAAGGTTATAATGTCCAAAGCAAAAGTTCAGATCTATCAGAAGAAGTATGTTAAGGGATTCAAATTCCGGACAGTTATTTAAGCAGATGAGTAAACCGACTACTCGACTAACTCTAGTTGGTCCTGTCCCCTTAATGCTACGAAGTGAAGCAGGCATAGAGACCAACCGTAAGGTCTCTATCCTGTGATCTTTCATCAACCCCCGCTCGGTATCGGTAGTCTCAGTCTTTCCCTGCCTGCCCTGGTATGAGTTGAGAGTCTCTAAGGGAGTCTTATTCTACTCTAGGCTCACTCCACCCCCTGTGTTGTCTTATTTCAGGAGTTTAGTCTTCCAAGTAAAGGTTACGAAGTAAATGGTTTGATGGACTGACTTTCTCGCCTTTCCCCAGTAACCTCTGTCTCACTTATTGCTTTCCCAGTAGCGCTGGTGACAACATGAAAGAAAGAGAAGTGGGACGGACTAAAGCAATCATATATATAAAGTAATACTAAACAGAGTGATCCCGCTACTGTGAAAAAATATACTAGACGTGCTCAATTAGGTGAAATTTTTGAATTAGATCGTGCCACTTTGAAATCAGATGGTGTTTTTAGCTCACACCAATATTACTCACACAAGTGCTACATTATCAAACTTTTTAGTACAAGAAAATTAGTAGAATCACAAAGGCCTTTTGTTTTTGTCATGAAAAATATGGGCCTGTTGGGTCATAATTTTGGGCTAACTTTATTGGACTGGACTTGAGTATCTTTTCGTGTGTTTGCAGTTGCAGGACATTAAACGACAATAAAAACTTTTGTCGTTTCACAAATGCGGTAAAACGACAACAAAAACAAAGAGGAAGCCGTTGTTCGCAAAATGCGATTACCGGTGCGGTGTTAGTCATTTGGTTGAGCTCAGCTCAAAAACCCTCGAAAAACCCTCGGGAATGGGTCGTGTTCCGACGAAGCAGCAGAAGAATAACAGATCGAAGGATGGCGGCGATGGAACTCAAGAAAAGCAGAAACCGAGTCTGAAGGGGGCAGAGAGGTCGGCGTACTTCGCTCGGAGAGAGGCGGCGAAGGTTCTCAGAGTGGTTCTGCAGGGCGACGCCAACCGCCGTGCACTGGCCTCCATCAAATCCCTCATCTACAAACCCTCCGTCAGGAACAAGAAGGCCACTTTCGCCCTCATTTGTCAGACTCTCAAACGTAACCGTTTCTCACATTTGCTTCACATTCTTCACACTCTTTCTCTC